>NW_020213430.1:592891-655541 GCF_003070985.1 Temnothorax curvispinosus | reverse complement strand
ATAGTGAGAATTCAATATGGCCGCGGTGACCATCCAGGAGCCTTAAAGTACATATTTTCAGCTTTAAAAAACCCTGTTATTAAATTTCAATATCTATTGCCTAAGCAATAATATCTGCAGTCAAACTTGTTGATCAATTTTGAAATAACGAAATTTCAAGAAAACTATTAACTTTTTGAGGTCCCAACTTTTAAAAAATAAATTTTTATAATTTTTTTCACTTATTGCATGTTATCAGCACATATTTTAAGAATATAATGCTTTAATTTAGAAGTGAAAATCTGCAAATTTAAATAAATGGCAATGATATTAGTAAAATAAGTCAAAAATTTCACATCGCCTCTCTTCAAATTCGATTTAAATATACTCAAAATGCTTTCTCAATTTTTCTAAACCACTTGAAAATTAGTAAATTACATCTACTTTCGAATGCTTTTTGTAAAATTTGATTCTATCGATCCAATCAAAAGTTACAACTCTTTTTAAAAAGTGCGCGCACGCCCGCGTACTCTGCAGGCGGCTTCACACGAGACGGCATCGACGCACTTTGAAGCGTTAATTAAAAAATTATTCCTCCTACACATATTAATATTAAGAAAACTTTAGATATGTTTCTTTAGTAAAATTTTCTCCTCTTTCGATTGGCATGGTTTATTTTTTCATAAAATTAATGTTTTTTTAGTTATACTCAAAAAACCGATTTTTTCGGTCTTTTTTGTTAAATATAACATTTAGCACAGGGTTTACGTTGGTAAACTTTTGGGACATGTTTTCTGAAACCCAAAAGAACACTTTCCAAAAAAGTTTACTCTTCGAGAAATTTCCAAGTGTTTTCCTACTGGACTATACCGTCTTTTCCGTACGCCAAAAATAACCACGAAGGTTGTCTTCTGTGTCTAGATCACATTATTTATGACAATAAAAAGATTATTTAACAAAGAAAACTTGGGAATTGCGGAACGCGAATATGAACCATACATTAACAGTTTTTATAGGGGGGGAATCCCCTGATTATTATACTTAGAACTTAAAATATTATTATCTATTGGCCATTTAAGAGTTATCAACAAAGAAGGATTTCAGCATCGTGTATAGACCACTTTTCTTCCAGCTTTTTTTTCTTATAAAGTAATAATTCTTTAATTGTTTTGTGGGTGAAGAAACATTAAAAAATAAATAAATTTTTAAATAGTCAAAATTATTGACTTTTTAGACTTAATATAACATTAAGAATTTGATGGATAAGAAGTATATTAATTAACAACTAATTTTCCCTTACATAAATATATAGAGCCTACACACTTAGCTGACTCGGGTCAACGTTCTCAACCGTCTCAACAAGCTGACGTTTTACCGCGCTGCTGTAGAATTTGGTCTTACCACAATGGTCTATACACGATGCTCAAATCTCTTTTTGTTAATAATTCTTAAATGGCTGGCCAATATTCAATAATATTTTAGGTATATACTCAGAGGATCTCTTCGTATACACTATTAATGTATGGTTTATATCCGCCTTCCGCAGTTCCCAAGTTCTCCCTGTGAATCAAAGAAATTAGATTCATTATTTACACAGTGGTAAATATTAAAAATCAAGACGAAGAAAACGCTTCTTCAAGCAAATTTCGCATTGTGCGAAGGAAAAATTATACAAAGCAGTCCGATAGCGAACGCCATGGGCATGAATAACTCGTACTCACCGTAGACGAGCAGCAGTCCCCTGTCTCAATTGTCCATTACGGCCAACGGGGTTCCTCGATACCCCTCGATGCTCCTCGATGCACTTGCGACGCACTCAATCACATTTCGCGAAATAACGCGACACGCGCGTATCAGTAAACGAGTTCTTCCGGCATACGCGGACGGGATCCAACGGAATGCGGTCGATATCGACGATATCTATCACCGGCACCGAAAAGTACATTCGCGTTAATCAACACCAGCGACGGACTTTCCATTAGGTGCAGCAGGCGCGCGCCTAGGGCCTCGATAGGGATCTCCAAATCCAATTACGTCCAGGGGTCAAAATTCACTAGTGGCCGTGTCTACGCGCAATACGGTGGTCACTCGATACTCTTCTCGGCATTCCCAATGGTCCCAATGGTGTTTTCTCATGAATTATTTATTTTTAATAACAAATCGCAATTCGAACGGTAGATAATATTATTGTCGGCGGAATTTACTTGACAAAACTCAAATGTCAGCCTGGACGTGGCAAAAAAATAATAATAATAGCAACAACTTTATCCCAGACAACACGCATGTCTAAAAGATGTCTTAAGAAAGACGTCTTTAAAATGTCTTCAAGACTTATTTCCAAATAGATATCTAATAGTGGTCTTTTATATATTTTTTTGAACATATACAGATTTACATTATTGACTAAAATACATATAACGTAGCCAATTTGGATCTAATATAGCCTATAAAAATATTTACTGCCAGCTAATTTGGTACTCAGATATTTTGCATTATTTAGTAACAACGACACGATTAAGGCGAAGTTTCGAAAACGCAAGAGGAAGAATACAAGACAGAAGCTAGAATTATTCGAGAGAGAGAGAGAGATACATCGGTGTATATCAATGATTTAATACTCACATAACTTTGCTAACAACAAAACTACGATCTCTGTTGTAATATATAGAGTGGGTGTAAAAAGCATTTGTACACTAGGAATTTTCACAGAAAATTGTTTATTATTCTAAATTTAAAATAAAGTCCTCTTTAAGAAAAACTTTATAATAATATGAAATAATTATTATTTGTTTATTATTTATTACCACACAAAAGTAAACTATTTTCTGAAAATTCTTAGTGTACGAATACTTTTTATACTCACTGTAGATTGTTATCAAAATTACGTATAGGTATTAAATTATTTATATATACTGATTTATCAAACAACGCTAACGCCTCTTTCGTATTTTTCTTTTTGTTAACGCGTTTCGTATTATTTATTTTTCTTTTACAATATATCTAAAAGTGGTAAAAAAAAAACGTTTTAAAGGCGTCATAAATCGGATCATAAGACGTCTTTTTGATATTATAGTTTTATAAGACGTCTCTTATAAGATATATAATTATATGTCCAATGATAAATCCTTTATTGTAATAGACGCGCAAAAGTCTTTAAATTAAGTTCAGTTTTGCTTCAAAATGCCAATATCTATCGTCGATTAATATATTAGTACAATCGTCCGATTCGATCGACGCTCCAGATACACAATACTCGCGAGTAGCAGAAGACAGGTGCACCTGTGACTTATAAGGAACCTTTTCGACGAACGTCGGATATATGTATACGGTGAGGCGAGGCGCGACCGATATTCGTCACGGATATCGAAAAACCGTACGTGATCGACCGCGATCAACCGACACGCTACTCTGGCTTCGGCATTCGCGACGTGTCCCGCGCGAAAATACGCGAAAAGTGGCGTGGCGTCAATCATGGCGGGCAAGCGAGCGTTACGCGGAGTATCGTAAACAAGCGAGAGATCACCTATGTCAACAAGACAGCCAGTCGTGCTCCGTCCCACGATGCTCGTCTCGATGTTATTCGACGCTCCTTGATGCTCTGCGTAAACAGACGGCACTCCGCACGCTCGAGCGAGCGTATACGTTTGCGAGACACGCGAAACGAGAGCGTCTTCGACAACGTCGGATGTCGGGGATCGGGGATCGTCCCGACCGTCCCGACGCACATCGATCCGGCTAAACGCGAAGCGACAGGTATATCGACCGCGATCGCCGTGACGGTGGATGCGGTCGCGCGCACCGATCGACACCCCAAAACGGTTGCCCGTTGCTGGATTCGACAACTCCCGACATTCCTTCGCGCGCGGGAGTCGGGATGGATAAAAAGACGTGGAAACGCGGAGCGGTCGCAATTCGGCCATCACGCACGGAGCGACGCTAAGGCCCGGTCTACAATGAGTCGTATGTCGGAGTCGGATGTCGCAACGTAGCCGATGGTCCAATGAGAGAATTTCTTTTTCGGAAACGAATTTTCCTCATTGGACCATCGGCTACGTTCCGACATACGACTCATTGTAGACCGGGCCTAAGGCCCGGTCTACAATTGATGTCGGAAGTCGGAATCGTAAGAAATTGACCAATCACAATCTATTATTCTCCTTGCGGCCGAAGAATAATGAACTGTGATTGGTCAATTTCTTACGACTCCGACTTCCGACATCCATTGTAGACCGGGCATAAGCGAACTGATGGAGCGTTGCTTGCAAATTTGATCACGTCATTCGACTTCGCGACTAACTTCGCGCGTTCGCGCGACGCGGGAAGAATTTCTCATTGACACGGCGTATGAAATACCACGGCGTCCGTCCCGTTGAGATGTTAATGAGAATATTAATATCAATGAGGTATATATTAGAGTAAATCTTGAATATCTTGATAGTTTTAATTGCTTGATATCTATTTTTAACAACGAAGCGAAAGTTTCGGGGCAATATAAAATTGTTTTTTGCTAATTTCTAATTTTTTCATTTGTCTCGGTGCTTAAGTTGTCTCGCTATATTTTTTCGTAAATAAATGTTTATGCACAATCTCGTGCACGATGGTACAAGCGACACGGGAAAAGTTTCTCATCGACGCGACATCCAGTTGGGACGTCAATGAGAATATTAATTCAAGTACAGTTAAATTAAAATAATTATATAAATCTTATCTTAAATTGCTCGATAGTTTTGAACTGCTTGATATCCACTTTTAACATGAAAAACGATACAAAAGTTTTGGGACAACATAAAATTGTTTCTTACATTTTTTCATTTGTCTCGGTGCTCCAGTTATCTCGCCATATTTTTCCGTAAATAAATATTTATGATACAAGCGAGCATATTGTATTGTATCGATATATTGGTACCAAGTTATTCAAACAAATCTTATTACAGTAAAAATTCCATCCTGTCGTTATTATAACAGTGTACGGCTACACGTATGTACCAGTCACGCAGGATTTCATTATAAATGTATACGAGGAATGAAAAGAAAAATATATCGATATATACTTACAAAACAATATTCGCGTGGAATACACGTTGTGGAATTTATTTCGTACACATTCTGCCCGAAGGTATCGCGCGCCGTACTCTCTGACGGGACTATCTCCGAGATGCGTTGAAACCGAGCGAGTTTCCAGCTCTCCAGCAGAATTGATTCCGCCGAAACGTCAAACTTCCACCTAAGAGCAATGTAAACTCGCGCCGGTTATAGACCCACGATGAAATACCACGAAGGCGTTGGGACAGTAAATTCATGTAATTTGATTCGGTCAAGTTAACGAACCGTGTCGCGCTCGCAACATTTCGTAGTTCAAGTTAACCAAACAAAGGGCCATTAAGTATGCTAATGTCCGGCCCGGACGAGCTCGTGGATGCGTTCACGAGATAAGCGTGAATGTCGTAAGCACCGCGTGGATGAAGATTCTTCAAAGTCGAATGCTGCCACCAGATTAGTTTATCATGTCCCGTTTGACGCGAGTCGCCTGAATTTTTCCTATTATACCCGAGAGAGTGGAGAAAAAAGACATGTTAATCTTTAAGCTGTCAATCAATCAAGCGCTTGATGGCAAAGAAAGAAATTCGATAAACGTCAAATTGAGGTTTTACAATTTATCGATTTACTTATTGGATTAACTTATCATCTTGATTTCACATTCTACGCAATTGCTTTTATTACTCCGTATTATTTTTAATAAATTTATATGTATACGTAAATATTTTATACATATATACAGGGTGTTCCACAGGTCAGGTCAGTAAAACTTCAAAGTCTTAGAGGAAATTAAATTTGGAATAAAAAAATTCCTATAAACATGTGGGTCCGAAAGTTTTGTTCGGTTTTTTATACTTAAAAAATATAGTTATAAATTGCAGTGCCGCAATAATTTGTTCTATCGCAATTTCTGACTCATGTAAAACGATTCGCCCCAATTAAAAGAAAAAAACTTTCGCGATTATCACAAAACATATCGCGTCTAACCATTGCAAAAAGCGACGCGTGACATTTCTATCGATCCGTGTGCAATTGCGCACGCGATTTGCATGCTTCCATCGGACGGTGGTCGCGACGATGGTCGTCGAAATCGACGGACGGTCGTACGCATACGCGACTTATCTCGAGAATATCCACCAGCATCCGTCAGCGTAATCCGCGGATACGCGCCCGAGGATACACGGCCATTAACATAAAAGCGGTGTATCTCGCGATCAGAACCGCGCGACATTCGTTCGTTCCGTTGTTTGCTTTCGCTCGCATACGATATGTACGTCGGCCGCCTCTCGTATCTACGATTGGGAAACGTCACTCGGACGGAACACAGTAGCGCATCGATTTTCCTATCGTCGATCGTACTCTCTCTCTCTCTCTCTCTCTCTGTCCTCTCTCTCTCTCTCTCTCCTCGCGAAACGTAGGAACATCCCGAGCGTGCCCGCGCCCGTGCACTTCGCCGATATAAATCTTTGATTACCGGCAGGAAGAGCCCGGCAAGAATGGCGTACGCCAACGTCGCCGGGATCCGTATATCTACGCCACGGCGTCTCGTCGTCTCCTTCCTCCTCTTCTTTCCGCGGCTGCGAGTTTCTTTGAAGAACCGGCACACCACCGCGGTGTCTCCTGCGCTACGATAATACGACGTGACTTCTTGCTCTTTACCATCGGCCATCGAGAGGGTCTGACTCCTGCATATCTGGACGGGTCGTTATTGATTTCAAATCATCGTGACATTAGGCGCGGGATTCTCCCTACGGGATCGAAGGAATAATGTTAATTTTTCAGGACCTCCTTCTCTCGTTCGTTTCTCCTTCACTCACTTCACAAGCCAGATCGCCCCTGGGCGCTACGACTAATTGTAAGGGTATTTCAATCGTTCGCCATTATTCTCTGGAATAATTCATCTCCACTTCCTGCCATTGACACGACGGGAAATTGTGTGCTGAAACGAAACGGCACGCGCTACAAGTTAAAGGAAGAAGTTGATCAATATCTTTGGAGATATCTCGTATAAAAAGTTATCGTTTATTTGTAAAGCTATTCTCTAGAAATTCAGTGTCATGCAGCGTGGCGGCGACAATCGGTCCGCTGGGAAAATTGCTTTAAGCAAATTCGCCGGCGAACTTGGGCGAACAGACGGCTTATTGCGATGCGAAGAACCGCGGCGAATTAATTTCGTGGAACTTGTTAGACCCCGTCGTCGCACGCGTTACCGTGTAACCGCCGCGAATTTAATTATGCGACGCACGTAAGCGAGGAAACTTTGCTGCCGTACTTTACAATTATCATACGATTATAACTATCTTTCCCGTAATCTCTTATCGCTTCTCGATTTGAATCAGAAATTTGGGGCCGCGCGAAATGCCGCACGAAAGTTTATACGAACTTGCCTTACGCCGCAGTCGTTCGTCCTTTCGCCATTTTCGCGCATATCTCATTTGCCGTCTTAGCGTTAGAGAACACGACATCCTAGACTCGCCAGAGAATTTGACTTTGTCATTTCGTTAATCGCCGCGCTGGCGGTGTCATCGTGAAAAGTTTCACCGTTTGCACGGCGGAACAAATGTAAGCCAAGAAAATCCACATCGTTCTCCGAACGACCCTAGTTTCTCGGCATCGCTCGTGTCGTTCCCTTCCAGACAGCGGGCCGTCTCTCGGCCCGTAACGAAGAAACTAGATTTACTTACCCCTGCAACCGGTAACTTTACACGCCGCTCACCCTCTTCGCGGCTCCGTATTTCGGAATTACGATGCTCTCGATTGATTCGATTCGGCTCGCAATTCGACGCCGCACACGCTTCTATATACACGCGCCCGTATTTTACGCAGCCATCGTCACGTCTTCCTGATTACCGATGAAGAGAAGAGGCTCACTGTATGATCGCGAGGCGTAACCACCCTCGGCGTGACTCATTCGTCATTTCTCGCTCTCATCCCCCATTCGGTTCTGTCGTCGTTGTGATGTTTCAACGGCAACATGGGGTTCATCGGCGAACGACGCTTCTTCTTTGGTGGATAAAATTTAATGTGTTTTGGTTGTTAACATCACTGTATGTGTGTGAAAATAAGAAATGTATAATCAACTGTGCATGTAACAATATAGTTTTTTTCAACGATAAACAGAAAAAAGTTGCGGAATCGCCGCAACGCAAAGTGCCGTACCCGGAGCAGTTCATCAAAACGAGATAAAGTATTCGTCCCAAGTTCAACGGGATGTTTGCCCCACGCCTCTTATTTTTCTTCGCAGCTCCCCCCTCCCGCGTTTCCATTCTTCCGCTGGCTGGCGGCGGATGCATGTAGCGCAACGCAAACGAGTCGACTTTCCTTGCGAGAGAACTCGCGAAAAAGTGGAAGAAGAGCGATGTATGCAAAGTGGCGCGGCCGACCTTGAAGGAAACCGAAGTTGGGCGATAAATTTTCATGCGACGCCGGGTAGAGCCACGACGAGTCGCGGGGGCCAAAGGGGACCTGGTGTAACTTTCGAGCACGTTGATTATAATTGTGATTTATGCCGAGGACTTTGCCCCTTTCTCTCTCACTCTCTCTCTTTCTCTCTGCCATTTACTCTCTTGTTCCAGCGCTCGCTCGCGCGCGCGATTCATGCCTCCTCATCCTCCCTCTCTTTTGCTTCTTCTACCTCTTCGCTACTGTATCAACGTGGGAGGGAGGGCTTCGCAGACGACGTCCGATGATAGAATACGCATTGGGGTGTTATTACGGCGTATTGGCGAACTTCGAGAAGTACGCGCGGTCGCTCAGGGCTAACGTGCTTCGAGAGAAAGATAGAACGGTCCCTCAAGTCCGTGGAGTCGAAGCAGTTACCGTATCGTTCGACAATCCGCACACAATACCAGTTAAACAAGACAATTTTACATAAATTTGCATAAGACTGAGATATCCCGCTAGCCTTCATCATTTAATAACAGAATGGTAACATGTTGACTAGATATACGAGATTTCTCTAAACCCCGCCTAACGTAATTTCCTCCAATTGTATATTTTATTAGAAGCAATAGAGTATAAATTTACTTGAAATTAGCAGAAATTAGCAGAAATCGCCGAAGAAGCGACAAGAGAGAGAGGCGCTAGACCGTTTCGTATTCTCAATTTAGAAATATGGAGATGTACAATTTGAATTTCTATTTTTCGCCATAGCTCCGCAACTCGTTTTCCATGCATAACAATCGTTTCGTCGTCCTTGAACTACGACAACGGCCCTTCAGATCTTCCAGTTTAGAAACTACATGAACTACGTGCCGGATATGAACTGCGGGGCACGCGCGAAGAATTCTTCGAGTATTTCTGAATTGAGATAGTTTCAAGAGTTACGAGGAGACCGTAAAACAGAAAGATCTCATTGTTGTTCTGGAAATTTTGCGCTTCTTTATATTACAAAAGCGATTACATTACATAAACGTTATAATCTTATATCGCTCTTTCTTTATACTTATTTTATTCATATACGGATTAATATCAACAAGATTTAACGATATATAATGTGTGCGATTTTTATTTTGAATTTTTTTATATTATCCTTTGTTATCCAACTGAAAAATAAAAACTAAAAAATTGCGCAACAAACATACCATAACATGCCGAGATTTTTATGTGTTATTGAATATCTCCATTCCTCTGCAATCCATGACGAACGCCTTTCTTTATGTTTATTTAATCAAGATTCTCCGACAAATGTCACGGTGTTTCCCCTCTGGTCTCTCCAGTGTCACGACTTGATGTCCCTTCACAGTTTCGCATCCACTAGATTGGGGGTAGCATACACTATCCCCCTATTCCCTTTTATCAGCACTGCAGGGAATGGGGAGCCCGTCAAATTCATAGAAATATAGAATAAAAATTATCCCCGTTTTTATAGTCTTTTTTTCAACGTCCTCTATACAAGTCGATAAGCAATATTAGACTTGACGCATCGACTGAGAATGCATCTACGGTTCTTGATAACGCACGATACTTTAAAACATTCAGTTAATGACGCGCACTAATTGCTTCGTGGCACGTCATTATGTGGCAAGGTATTTGACGTTTCTAAGGTAACGGCTTCGCTCTCACGAGGGTCCTAACGAACAAATATACGTTCCTGCATTTCATCCGTTCGGCAAACGTCAACCCCTCGGACCGCGCTGTCTGTCACTCCAGACTTCGGGGGTGCCAGACAACGAGCCGCGGAGCGGCTCGCACACGTGCGAGCGAGAGAGCGAAACAACGGGGAGAAACGACGGGCGGGGATCGGTGGAGAGCCGGGGAAGAGCCAGGATGTAGGTATTGTCTGCAGGAAATGGGACGAGGGTTGCGCAACGTTTCGCGCGCGAGAGGGATGCGAGAGGAGCGAGCGAGCTCGAGCTGATAATCCCGAGAAAGAACGGCTTAGCGGCTAAGTTGTCGAGCTTATCTTGCGCTTTTTGCCTCCCGATGGAAGAGATGCGGCCCAGGCTGTAAGTCACCACGTTTCCTTCCTCGCTGCTTTTTTTTTCTTCAAGGCGTGCATTTGAATTGAACGTTGTTAGAAAATTATTACCCGCGCGAAAAAGTTTCATAATGAGCCGAGCTATGGTCGTTAGAGTCACGCGTTACATCCGCTCGCGCGATATTAATAATTACGCGGAACTCGGTATGGTTTTCGTTGAAAAAATCCAATGAGAGATTGTGTGTTTCTTTTATGTCCTCGAGGGCTACGGGTGCAAGGAAACTTTCCTCGTTTAGCCCTCCAATTTGTGTTGATAAACTCTCGCGTGATGCAGTTACTCCCTTTCGTTCCCTTTACCCCGGATACACTTCTCTAATCAAATCACTCCCCTTTTCATCTAATACACGATTGTAATAAGTGTTCTCTCGTCTTGGCGGCTGACTAAGTACGCGCGAGCTCATCTCATCTCGGGTAGGCTAATCCGACAAGATACACAAAGCAGTGTCAGGCTTGAGATAAAACAGGAAAAAAATTCGAAAGAATTATGTTTGCTGTAAAATCTGGTACGCTTATGTATCTCGTAAAATATCTGTCATACGTAAAAGAAACTAGTATAGCTACATATATTTTTTTTACGACTGTTCATAGGGTGAAAGAATATTTCACTCGACCTGTTTTATCGTGCGACGTCAAACATTTCTCTGATACGTTCCTTCAAATAACCGTAGTACACCATTATATCGAGTACAAATGTCTCCTCCGCAGCTAGGCACTCGTCCAATATTGCCTACACCCGGAATATTGTCTCAATGTGGAATTTCATATCGGATACGACGAGAAGTATCGCGGTCCCGAAGTCACGAAAGACACGGGGAGACAAATCACCGAATGTCGGGACGTTTTTTGCCACGATTAGATTCTGCCGTGTATTATTGCTCTGCCGATAGTTGGCGGTCGGAGGGGAGGAGTGCCGGGCGAAAAAGAGATATCAATGAGAAATATCCGGCGGGGAGGAGCGGAGCGGAGCATGGCAACGACCAAGTCTCGGCTTGCATTTTTCAACGTCGAAACTTCTTCCTCGCCGTCCGTGTCGGTCCCGCGGGACGCTAAACGCGAGAATCGGGAAGGAAATCACGGGAAAGAAACTCCGTTCCCCCGGCGCGCGTCCCTAGATGGACGTTTACAAAGATCTCAAATCAAAAGTCTAAAATGCTTCCGAGATACTCCGGGCGCGTGGTTCTATGAAAAATTTCTTCTGCGCTCGCCGTGGAAAATGTGGAAGCTCGCGCGCGCACTTCTCGCGGATAACGAATGTCGTGGGGAAACGCGCTTCTAACGACGGAAAAAGCTTGGGAAAAGTTTTGTTAATTCTTTATCGAGTGCGCGCGCGAAGGTTTTCCCGCCCCTATGAAACCCGTGTCACAGTTCCGTTGGACTTTGAAGTCGTTAACATTGACAGGCAATTACTTGGACGTCAACTGCGCGCACGTATATTTCATGAAATATGCTTAGAGAAATATAATAATAATATTATATTTTTTCTAGGTTTTATAGAAAATAATAATGTAAACTAAACACTGAACAAACTTTTAAATACCGAACTTTTTATAAACTTTTATTTAGCGAGCAATTGCGAAGTAGACCATTAGAAGAATGCACATAGCCGGATCATTACATTAAGGGTAGATTATTATTATTTAAAAATAAACCATTATTTTTAATTATTACTTAAATTTTTTATAATAATTTTATTATTTAAGAATATACAATTATATTAATATATTTATGTAAATTTTTCATTATCAATATTTAAACAAAATAAAGTGACAAACTGCAGGATTAATCGTAGATATGGAAAAATCGTTGCTCCTTTAGCGAATACTTATCATCTCGTCGTTATTTTGCACCATTTCCGGAATACGAGCGCTGATGTCGAAAGTATTCCATTACCGCCCACCTCCACCTTCTCTTTTTTTCTCTTTCCTTGAATACAATTTCTATCCTACCTCAAGTACGTTCCATTCAGAGAGCCGGGGCCGTCGCTTTTTTTTTAGTGCCTTGTTCTAGTTGCATGCGAGAGCGCATCGTGATTCGCAACGGGCATTAAAGGGGATGAAGTGGAGCCGCGCGTGACACAGATTTAGATAAAACATGCGGTACAAGACGCATCGTGTACACGTACGCATACCCTCCATGCCTATGTGTGCAAGGCGGGCTTAAGCGTGGAATTATAGAATTAGAATCGGCGATCGCGATATCCCTTTATCGTGCGGCAGCACTATGCGAATCCCGAGCGCGTTTTCGAGGGGATATCTTTCTCTCTCTCTCTCTCTCCCTTCGATTCTCGCCCGGCCCCCCTTCGTCCAGCCAGTCCCTCAGCCCCGGCCCCCGGCGGCAGCGACAGAGGAGCAGAACGAGGAGACGGGCTTGCGCGCCGGCCGAACGTGGTCCATGTTCCGGGTGTTCCGAGGAATAAATCCGCTCTCGTGCTCTCCGACGTACACACGGCGACGGCGGTCGGCAGCTACGCCGGTTAGCGCGTACACCCGCTGGGATTTCCATAATTTGAATTGTAAAAGTATTCGGGCGCCAATTGCAGCCACCGAATTTATGCAGCCCACCCTCGTGGCCGGCTCGTCTCGACTACCCGGCACGATAACGCACTGCTGTCCCTTAAGGCGGGACTTTACACATACGGGAAATATCGACGCGACGCGCCGCGACGCGTATTAGGTACTCGTCTCGCGAATTTAAACTTGAACGCAGCCCCCTCGAATTAAGCTCTTTTACAGCGAAGTGGTATTATCGCAGGCCGCTCGTCAAAAGTTAATTACGCGGCACGGACTCGAGACTCGAAGTCGAAGCCCGCCCGGAGTAATTGCGCGCGGTAGAAAAGTTTTGTGGCGGGCGATCCGCACGATCGTCGCGAAGCGGAAAACTGTTCGCTTAATTATGCGATACTTTTCGAAATTATGAAAACAATTAATTCACCCTAAGCCGTGCGTGTGACGTGGTTGGAGATAATTAGTACGATTTCAATTGGAAACACGCTGTGTATCTTGCTCCTTATATTTGTTGTTCAAAAACGGTTAATGTAAATTATAACGCGTCTTTCTCGAAATGAAAATTTATGTGAACCATCCGCCCGAGAGGACCCTCTTCGAACCCGCAGTTCGTGTAAAAAAAAAAGATCGAGCTGAGTCTATAAAAAATGATGTCGGACCGTAATGACGATGCGGGAGTGACAGCGAAGAACAAGGAGATGCGGGTTGCGCGATGAGCTCGACTTTTACATTGCTGCCTGTTTGAGGGAAAGGTGAGAACTTGGGGTTAGAACGCAATATGAGATACAGATATAAATTTCAGGCACGAAGAACTAGATGTAATTTTATCAACGCGCAATAAGAAATTACGATTAACGAAAGTATACAGTTAAACTTCCCTTTCTTAACAAATCAATTCTGAATTCACAAAGGATGAATCATGAATCAGTTCCCTGGGATATGTCGGTCTCATGGTCTTGATTGCTTCTTGTATTTTAATTCCTTGTATCTTATTTTGTCTCGATCCGGCCGGCCGCGCAAGCGCGAGCGTATCGCTTTCACACGCGTTGATCATGCGCGCGAATTACGTCGCGCGAGTCGTGGCTTCGACGCGCATAATGAGCCGATGTCCGGCGGGCAAAACGAGTTAATTAATCCTCCGGAGACGGCGCGCATCATGCGTCGCTCGATAATTACTTGTATATTCGCAATCTCGTGCACCGGATTATATTACGCCGCGAATCTCCTCGAGGGAATCGAAGAAGAGATGTAACGATAGCACTGAAATTTGCATTAAAAGGAAAATTTTGATAACGCACAAGTATTAAAAAAAAGCGTAGAATTTATATCATTTTCAAAAATAACGTTTGCATGATTTTTTTAACATATAAGATCATTAACACGTGTCTTATCGTTTTAAAACGTTGGGTCCATTCGTAACGCTCGCGTGTGCTTCATCGTTGTTCGCCGAGTGCAAAGTCTTTAATCAAAAGGTCAACAGAGAAAAACTCTAGATCCTTCGGGGAGACCTCACGGTAAAAAGAATTCCGTCTAATCGAGCTCATTAGTGGCACTGCCCGGCCGGTAGCTGCCTAGGTGCGGGAACTAGAGTTCCACAAGCTGAGCTCCCTCCGAGCGAAAGAGTGGCAGGAAATTCAATTCGACCGAGGGCTCCGGGGAAATTCGTTTATCGTAAGAAATGTTAATTTAGTACTGTGTCCACGGTGCCGGGGAAAATTCTCTGATATTCGCGCAACGACACCGGAACCTGCCAATTGAGTCTGAGATTGCAAAGCGTGGTGCGATAAGCCGGAGCTTTTGCGCGTCAGAATAGCAGGGGTTACGAGTTCAATAACGTAGACATAATTACGGCGAGGAAGAGAAGGATTGAATATATAAAAATGTTTTCTGAAACTTTTAATTTAAAATTAATTAAAAATGTTTAATTACAAAAAATGTCAACAAATAAATTGAATTGAACTGAAAAACAGGTTAAATTAAAATTTGAATTTTTTTTCTGGAACATCTACAATACATATTCTTTGTATTTAATGTATTTGCGGATAATTTTTGGCACATTAGAAGTTATAAAAAGCTTGTGCAAAACCTCATGAGCACTTTAACCCATGTGTAATTAATAAGGGTAGAAACGCTGATGGGAACACGGCGCCTAACCCTTCCCGTAATATTATCGTCTAAGCGAAATACGAGCGGTGTTAAAGGTTAACGTGTAGCGCTCGGCGCTCAGCAGCGTCCGCGTTAGGGGTGTGCGAACTATTCGAAATACGAACTGTTCGACTCGAACTCGAACCGAACTGTTCGATTCGAGTTCGAGATAAATAAATCCAAATTTTATCTCGAACTCGAACAGTTCGAGCCTTGTTATAGTTAACTCGAACTTTTTTTTTTTTTTAGTAACATTCCGTTTTTGAACATGTTACGATTGATCACAACCATTTCTTCGTTAAATAACTGCAATCTTTGCAATGTGGCCAATCAGTTTCAGTATGTCCAATCGATTGCAAAACGATTGCCATTCAAATATTCAAATCAATCAAATCTCTCGCATTTTGTGAATCTTCTTAAGTTTGATTTCTATTGCTGCACTGGTAAACTGGTGCAGCACATTAGTGCAATAAGTTAAAGTTTAGACTTTTAGAGTGAAACAATAACAAAATATACTTATCTCACTCTAACTTATTGCACCAGTGGACCAGTGGGCACTGTCCGCGTCGCCGCGCGTCGAGGCGCAGAGAGGCAATTACCCTCGTCTAATTCTAGTCGAGTCGAGAGAGTATTCGGCCGGTAACGAACCTGTCGCGTTTCTCGTTTCCAGTCACTCCCAGAGTTGCCTTCTCCTTTTTTTCTCTTTTATTTTTTTCTCGATCACGACGTGCCTTTCGTTCTACGATATAGAGATCACAAACGCGAGAGAGAAAGAGAGAGAGTGAGAGAGAGAAAGTGAGAGAGAGAGTGAGAGAGAGAGAGAGAGAGAGAGGGAGATGTGTCGAGTAATTATCCTCGAAACGGAAGCACGCACCCTAATCTTTGGAGCTCTCCTCTTGACGTCGGCTGGTGGTCCCAGCCAGCGCGCGCACATTAACGGCATGTGTGCCGAGTGCATGCGACGTGATTGATTCGCTCGGCGTGTGGCTAACTCAAATCAGTCGCGGTACCCACGAGAAAGTCATAGTCACGGTCCTCTCTCGCTCGCACTCGCGCGCGATACCACATGTACCGCGATCCGGATACTTGTCGGCTTATATCAACGGCTCGCGGAGAAGAGTCCCCTTTTCGAGAATCTCCTCGAGAAGTTGGACCACCGCGGCACGTCGCTGTGGGTCTTTCGAATCGCAGCCTCGACAAAGAGACGTTTTGTAGGGCGATTTAAAGAGAGGTAGAAAGAGGGGGAGAGAGAGGGAGAAGAAGAGAGTTCTTTGCGTTTGCAGCTGCCGTTAAAAGCGTCGCGATTAATGGATGTCTTTGGTGACCGTTCAACCATGGAGCTAGAATAAAACTCTACTGATATCGACCGCCGCCTAGTTTGTCTTTACTTAGAACCGTGTCAAGATATTGAATAGATAGAGATTTCGCGTACATTTGTTTTCTGATTATTATATTGCTAATGCCCGTTCTAGACTGGAGGATGAGCCGAGTCTCGGCTCATCCTTCTTTCTATAGTGTACGTGACATAAACTATACATAAACTATAGATTTTTACCCGTCTACACCACTCACTCGGATGAGCCGAGAGTCGGCTCATCCTCCAGTCTAGAACGGGCATAAGCAAGGATAAAAGCAATTTTATGATTATTTATGTGTGTATTAAAAACTGATCATCTACATTTATGATACCGTGTTAGAAAATATATATGCTTCTCCAAATTGGACTAATAAGTATTATTACTCAGCGAGCTGACTGTTTTATGAGTTGCATATGATCTCAAAGCACGTGTGCGATCCCGTCGTTTCTCCAGTTAGCAAGGAACATCCTCCCCAGGCGTATGTCAGAAATATGGAGCTCCGAGAAAAATATGGCATGTGGCCCTCGGAGTGTAAGGTCCCTTTGTACAAGCAAACATTTCATATATCTACCCGGAATTCCCGGATAACCGAATGACTTCGTCAGAGAGAGAGAGAGAGAGAGAAAGAGAAAGAGAGAGAGAAAGAGAGCCATACATATTCGATCGGTCCGAAAACATTTCGCGGAGAGCGATATTTAATCTGCGCGACATCGTTTTACCGTTTCCTGTTTACCGATTTATATCCGAAACAATGAAATCTGGGAAATATATCGTATTTATCGTTTCTATCTTTGTTTATTGGCAATATCAAAAAAGCAATTTACCGTGCCTGCAGGATTGAAGAGCCGAACGAGAGAGAACCTCTCGTTTGCGTTTATAAAACTTCGAGAGATGTCTATTGGCCGCGCGTTATTAACGCGAAGAATTTTATGAAGGCCATTCCATAAAACACGGCCGTCTATATGCGACCGCGACTTCTATACGCGTTATTGGATACCTGTATAAACGTGGCTACATGCCCGATTCGCGTACCAGCGCTCTAGGGTCGAGTAGCCAACATCGCGTAATGCCGAAGCGTGTGGGCGAGACGTTTGTGTGTTACTCCTGCGCTTTTGCAAAACGCCGACGTTTCTCTGGCGTTTGTCAAGCCCACGACACTCGGCATCGCGAGAGTTCTCTTTGTACAAACAAGCGTCTTGAGTCAGCGACTGCACAACGTTTACTCGACATCTTTGAACTCTCCCCGCTTCTCCCGGAACTCTCACGAACGTAATTGAACGTTTAATTAATTAATGCCGTCTCCCACTAAGCGGCATCGACTGTTAACCTCACTGGAAGATCAGAGATAATTAATATCTACCGTCAAATTCGCGGAGAACACTTTGAAGATATATAAATAACTAATAAGGCACTCGTGTATGTGTCTCTCTATTTCTCCCCTTCCCCTCCCCTCATGTGTCCTAAATCTAACCGATGTTTATCACTTCCAAAGAGATAAATAAAATTATAAAAATGATTGCTGAGGTCAAACGCATTTTTTAAATTATATATAGAATATATAGATAGTTAAAAAGATAAATTTTACGGGCAAACATAACAAAGAGGCATTAGCATTCGCTAAATCATACGTAAATAATAAAAATAATGTAAGAACTGTATAAGTGAATATTAAAAATCAGGCATGCAATATATAATAATAATAAATTATCATATTATTAATTATGTGATCAACAGTTCTCGAGAATACGCGAACAAGCGACAATGTTACAAGACAATTGCCGTGGAAAGGGCAGTGCAAAATTTATGGTCACAATCAAGTAGCAAAATAGCGGCAAATCCGATAAGAATATCTATGCGGAACAACATTCTGCGTTTAATTAAACCGCGCGATGGTTGAGATAACACCTTTGCGTTTTGCGACGATTCTCTGGCTATGCCCTATAGCTAAGACAAAGCGACACGTGCAGTTGTTCGCCGTGTGTAATGATCGGAAGAAAGTCCGCTCTCGTTAAGTCGTAACGTTTCTGGCTCTGGTTCTTGTGTCTCTCCGCTCTGTGCCTTTTGTCTTTCTCTCGCTAATTGCCTTTCGCCGTCGCAATTTAATTTGCCGTTCGCCCTTCGTGACTCTGACAAGTTCGCCTCGGAAATCAGCCGCATGAAACGCATTCCGCGAGTTACTGACGCCGACTTCGGGATAAGGAATGTATAGCGAGCACATTTTAATTCTTTACGAAATATTTTAATGGAACGTTATAAATGTCCGTAAATCGCGTGCGGTTCTTTTCTTGATTGATATCTTTCTCCCTTAAATTGATTTATTTTACTTAAAAATATTTAATTAATAATGAAATATTCT
Organism: Temnothorax curvispinosus; assembly: GCF_003070985.1. Classification (NCBI taxonomy): domain Eukaryota; kingdom Metazoa; phylum Arthropoda; class Insecta; order Hymenoptera; family Formicidae; genus Temnothorax; species Temnothorax curvispinosus. The sequence continues at coordinate 636,683 of NW_020213430.1, read as the reverse complement.
TGATTCTCGACTACCTAGCAAATTATAATTATGTGCACTACGTTTCGGCTCTAGGTTTGAGCCCTTCTCAAGTGCGGTCTAATCGTCTACTCGACTCGTCATACGGTATTCAGAGACATCCTTGTGTTATGCGAATGTTCCAGCATGGTCATAAGCACAAGTGTCTCATATATCCGAAATCCACAGTTATACATATCCTGCAGTTAGAGAATCTCCGGTGTGCGGTGTCGTGCGAGTGGAAGTACTCGGGAGATAGAATTTAATTAATAATATTAGAAAATTTAATAATATATATTAATAATATTAATAATATTAATAATTTTACTTAAAAATATTTAATTAATAATATTATTAATTATTAATAATTAATAATATTAATAAAAAGGCTTATAATTTACATTTGTACATTTTGTACATCAATATGTTATAGTTTGGTTTAAGCATTTTAGTGTGTAAATTGATAAATTCCAAATATGCAAAAAGTAAAAGTTACAAAATTAAAAATTTATTTCGTATTCAATAGAAACTCTCAAAGATAAAAAGCTGAGCGAAATAAGTTTATTAATAATATTAAAATCGATAAATTAATAAACGTACAAGGTTTGCCATCTGTTACAGAATGGAACTAAACTGAGTCGACTGTGAGAGAAGTGATCACGTCCAAGCTGTAGTTGTCTTCATTATCAGCAGCTGAAAAAGAAATTTCTGATATTATGAACTATCAATAAGAAAATATTTAACATTGAAAATATTTAACTATATGCAGAATAAAAGAATATATTAGCTTATATCAGTTTATATTAAATAAATTAAACAGCAGACACCCAGTTATAACAAATAGCTGTAGATCGACAGAGTCCAGACATCCCCAGGTAAAAACTTCAACAGCTAGCGTGTCTCATGGCAAGCTTACCTGAGTACCGATGATCTACCGACACTCACCTACTGAATTATCGACAACTTATAAACACACAAAATAATATTTATTTTTGTTATATTACGACATTTCCAGCACGGCATTCAATCCAATATTTTCATATATTTCTTGAATATTCATTGATATAAATTGCTGCAAATTTGTTATTCTGACAACTTGAAATTATTTTTAGAACAGACAATAGAACATGAGGACGTAATAATAATTTGAAATATCTTCGTGATAACCGTTTAATTTATTAATAAATATATTATTTACAAAGTATATTGACATAAACAATAAAAAGTTGGTAATATAGCCCATGTTCGTAGGAAACTTAAGGGAACGTAAAGAAAACGAAATAAATTTGGAAGAAATGATTAAAGGTATTCAGGAAAGAAACGGTATAAGAGGTATTACACATCTTGCATTTCTTGGCACGTGTTTTCGAAAAAAAAGTGGAGGAAGATTAAATAGAGCACAGATCCGTGGGAAAACCGATGCCGCCGTCAAAGGAAAAAGATCGAGATACTTTAATTAACGGAGAGAGTCCATCGTCAACTCAGTTAGCACGAAACGAACGACGTTTTTTTTTCTTCAACCGAAGTCAGTACCTACACCGTGGCGAGGAAGGGAACTTAGGAAATCAGCGTTACTGAGTAAAAGCAGCGGAGCGTGAAGGGGGGTCCTACGACACAGGATGTACTCCTACCTTCCGTGTCTCCTAAGGCTTTACCGCCGCCGACCTACCGGAATATTGTCTATTCGTGGAAAGATCCGCCGGCAGTGTCGCTCGAAACAATGGCGACTGACGCATAAGTACGTGCGAACTGCGAGATTAGACGCAGATGCGCCTTCGAAGAAACTAATCATCGCTTTGTGACCGTCGGGAGAGATCGCGCGGGAAAGTTACAGAAATAAAAAATAATTGCTTATTATTATTATGATAATACTACACGATAATACTACACGATAATGAGAGTTCCTGAAATGTCTTTTACATTTAATAAGATCTGTGATTTTACGAGATAAGAGAGCCGCGCCAAGGCAGAAACGAACGACGAATTGAATAGAATTTTTAAGTCGACTGCCGAATAGATTCGGCGAGAATATACTTGTCTTCCATTATTATTAAGATTCACATTATCGTTCTTTCTTCTCTATTTTTATGCAATACAACAGTTATTCTGATATCTCTGAGTGGTTTTTTTAGAACTGTATTCGATAAATAAAGAAATCGCGCTGCACGTCGAAAGAATGCAATCCTTTGTTTATAATTCTCATACTATATATTCTATATTCTATGCTTTTGTTCGCAAATCAACTATTAAAACATCTCGCAAAGATTAATTCTGCAATTAGCATTATATATTTACATAATCCGTTATAATATTTTTTAAATATATTAAAAGTCAACTGCTCATTCTTTTGTAATGGCGCTAACGCGCTTTGTAAATTCCGGAGACAAAACAGCAACCGTCAATCGCCGTGAAAATATTTGTCATATTCATTGTCAAACTAAAGTTCCCAAACAAACAATTACTAATTTGACTGTCAAAATTATGTTGCCATAATCACAGCTGAAAATCCGAAAAGGTTTAGAAAAGATAGATTGTGAAAGAAGTTTGTAAAGTCTAACGCGCAGAGTAAACTCATATACGCTTGCATGTCTCAGAAATGATTAATACTTGCTCGGTATATTTGTATCATCACTTTCAATCGCGCATTCGCATAATATAAAACTCAATGTTTGTCCATATTGTTTTTTTTTTATTATTGGTGTAAATGTGCGTTGTATTGACTGTTACAAAATAGCGTTCTTTTTCTTTTGTTCGATTTACGATGATCATTTTTAACTCCTTCGCGAACGTTTTCGATTCTTCAGGCCGCATTGCTTATCCGGAACCGTCGTGAATTACTCGTTTGTCGTCGTTTGTGCTCTTCTATGATGTGATCCGTGACTTGCCGCAGTGGTTAATCCTCTAACTGCGACATGATCATCGATGCATTATCAGCGGCCAACGCAAGACCCAACGCCACATTGCGCGTGCGGTCGAAACAGCCTTTCTTTTGAACGACACGGTTTCCTGAGCCGTGTTGCCGGAAACGGTGAATTATTTCCTCTTAAATCACGAAGGCGAGAAGCTACTAACGCCGAGGATATATCAGGGACGGATAGCTTAAAAATGTATAAACGGCCCGCTTGGCCGCATTTACGATTGTCGCACACATTTATAAAAGTGTTGAATGGAATTCCATTTGCGCGTTACGATTAGTCATAAAATCCTCGGAGTAACACTCGCAATTCAACGTGCGCATTCATTTTGACAGGTTTAGCTCGAGATAACATTGTCGATCGCTTACGATATCGTTAAACAAGTTTATGCCACTGTAAAACTGGTTATACACGATAGAATGTTTTTTATGAACAAAATAAAACAGACTTTACTACATATCTAGACATAAATGTCTGATGTTGTTATTTTTTCTACATAAAAAGTATCTTCTATTAAAAAAATAATAGTCGCACATTTTTCATAAATAACAATGTATGATAATTATGTACAATCTTTAATGTTACATTACTAATTAATATTTTTATTAAAATAATAAAAAATAACGTGACGTTTAGTTCAATTCGCTTCGCTCTAACGTATGTTCTCATTATCTTTCTCCAATACAAATTTATTTAGAATGGTAGCAAAAAAAAAATCATCGTAGTAACTATTGTTTAGTGTAAGATATAGAGCGAGAAATAGAAGAATTCGTGACTATTTTCCCAAATCCGCTCCTGAAAAGAAGCATGCCGTGACAGGACCGTGCTCGAGGCACGAGCTATCGCGCGCGTCGCTTCGGTTCCTCCGGGTAGCTGCGCGTGAAGCAGAAGAAGTAGAAGGATGAGGGAAAGACAAGGGCGAAGCGAGTGAAAGAGAGAAGGACAAGAAGAAGAAGGAGAGGGGAAGGGTTCGCGTAAAGACGTGGAAAGGAACAATGACTCGCGGTACTGGCGTTTACAGGGTATAGCGAGTTATATCGGTGAGGCGAGCTCGTAATTAGTCATAGTGCGATGCGCTAACAGCGGCACTCTGCAAGAGTGAGCCTCGCTCGTTCTCGTTCGTGCCGCCGCGCGCGATGCTCTCGTCGGGGCAAATCTCAAGAGCACTCGGCTTGAACCTCTACCGGGTGATGCGCGAAATTTGCGACTCATCGCTGAAACGGTAGTATGATTCAGTTTTGTTATAAAAGGAACCACACGCGTCACTCCTCGATATTTTTGGTTGGTTCGCAGCCGCAGGCGAGATTTATCCTTTTTACGCAAATGTATTTAATAATCAAAGCTTACGGAATTAGCTTGTAAAGTTACATTAATTACATCTTTAGAGAATTTAATTAATAAAACCAATTTTACACTCGTGAATTTTACCATTTCTAACATGTTTGTAATCTCTTTGCTTCTTATGTCGCATGGTTTTATGTATACGCACTTTAAACACGTTGATCAAAGCCGCATTGAGATTTTCAGACGTGCTGAACAGCGCGCGAGCTATTATATTCTTTAGAAATATCGTATTTTTACCAGCCGCTCAATGAGCGATGTAACGCGTATAACGGACCCGAGACACTTGCACACAAAAGTCCTATCCGAGTCGATCTACGACCGCGAGTAACGGATCATCGTATATCTCGTAATTAAGCTGGTATAAGTGAAGCTTACGAATCATCGCCCTCGAGTTACTGCTTAATTAGTTCGACCTCCAGCCATCGTGAGGCGAGAGATTGGCGGCCTTACCCGATCTGTCAGTACAAAATTATATGCAGCCATCTGTTGCGGATTGCGACAGATGATTTATCGGTTCGTAATATTATAAACGGCGCGCTAACTTCTGACTCACCGCCACATCTACCTTCTAATTTATTCGCACGTATAACTCATTCGTTACATTTAACAGTAAAACCTTAAAATATAGCCCGTAATAATTAACCCGCAACGCCAGATTTTAAATGTTAAAGGGTTAAAGACGGATATTTGTTTTTTCTCTCGTACTTCGCGGACACCCCATAGACATGCACCTGCGGCGAGAACGCGCTACCACCTCGGCGCGGCGCGGCGTGGCGGCGGGGCAGGCAAGAAGGGTTGCAAAGTCTTCCAGCGGAGCGACGCCGCGCCGCACCGCGCCGCGCCGCATGGCTTCGAGGTAAAGGGGGAGAAATGGGGGACAAGCACCTCTCTCGCGGAGAAAAGGAGAGACGCGAAAAGCGGCAGAGCGAAGCCGCAGGCGGCCAGCCGTGTCTCCGGCGCGTCGCGGCGGCGAACTCGGTCGTCGGCATGCAGACAGGCTCCCTTGCCAAGCCGCCGCGCCGCGCCGCGCGGCACGGCGTTTCCACTTCTGTGCGCGTTTCACGCGCGCGGCGCGGCTCTCCGACCGACCGTCCGTTGCTCGCGACTCGGCACGGCGCGGCACGACGCAGCGCGGTGCACGGGTACCACTTACCTGTCGTGCGCACATCACACGCGATGTATGCTCTAACGTCGGCGAACAACCCGCCGCGCCGTACCGCGCCGCGCCGCGGTGCGCTGACCTTTTTGCCGACGAATAGAGCCGCGGACGCGTGGAAAAATCGCGTGCGCGCTTCGTTGCCCGCGCTACGAGCGAAGCGAGACGCGCGCGGCCGCAAACGAACGAGCACGTATAGGATAGGGGATACATGCACGATTCACGTGCGGAGGATAATCAGACGCGCGCGCGGCGTCGATCGTTGTCGTTATGCGCGACGGAGACAGCGGGCGCCGATTACCGGCGCGTCCAAATAACGGTCGCGCGTTTTCTATGCTACAGGCTACAGGCTGCTTATACATGCGCGGTTGCGACGCGCGTTTTTCGCCGCGCGGATCTTCTCGTCGATCGTCACAGGTAATCGCGCATCGCATCGCATCGCATCGCGCACCTCTTACCGCGAGATACACGCATAGCGGAAACCGCGCGTCTCTCTTTCTCTCTCGCGTGATGATTCGCCGCGATGGCTCGCGGTTCCGCGCACTGAATTAGAAAATACTCAGGTTCCGCGGACTCCTATTAGCGTGTGCACGCTGTTTTTTTTCCACGACTTAAATTTGCCGTTGCCGGTTAATAAACCGACATGGTACTAAGCGAGACTGCGCACAAACAGCGTCTTGTTCGGCGCGCTCGCACGCCGACTATACGTCGACCGAATGAATCTTTCTTCGTATAAATTGTCTTACAATGTTACACTTGTAATTATAGGATATTGCACTCCTAGAATAAACGCTGATGCATGTCAGAAAAAAACACTGACGCTCTGAGCTGGAAGAAAATAATAGAGAGCGCAATCATTGTGCGCGCATGGCCGCACGAATTACACGCTGAAGAGATGGCTTATATGTTCTAGAACAAAATGTAAAACATCGTTATTGAGACGTGCAGATATTCCTACGACGCGCTGATATATCCCTAGTCCCTAGTACACGAAGACAAAGATCCCGACGCAGGCAGATAGAGTTCGATCGCGGTGAAATCGAAACTATCCGAGCATTAAAATCTCCCTTGCGCGCGAATTGCATGCTCGCACTGGCACGACACCTACGGTGCCGATTGCTTCGAAAATTATTGCCACGCAATAGCGCTATCGGTCACTGAAATCTAAGAACGGTATCGTGATATAAAGTTTTTCTTTGACCCCCGCCGTCAGGAGAAAAAGCAGCTATGAGAGGCCAGTCGAACTGGCTTTAGATTACTTCGACGCAGTTGTATTATCAGCGTGCTATCTCTAGGATCATCAATCGAAGGGCCCGAAAGAGAGAGAGAGAGAGAGAGAGAGAGAACATGGAGAAGCCGGTTTACAGACAAGATTAAGATATGCCGCGGCCTAGGGCGTCATTATTTGTAAGAGGCGGCTATTTAAAGCGCGAAAAGAGAAAAAGGCGACGATGTTAAAAACGAGGGAAAAAGAGCGTTAATTGAAATACACCTTCAAGACCGGATTTTACGCGTCTAAGATATCGGGAATAATCAATTAATATTATATGTCTACATAATTAACATTACATTAATTGCGGACCTTGTCCCATTTTTTTACTGTTTATTATGCATAAAATTGTGCGTGATTCCTATTATTTCGCAAAAATTTTTGTTCAAGAGATTTTTATAAAATATATAATTTCGGCAGGCATTCTGATGCGGATGACTCCGTGTCAAAATAAAACGATTTCTCCCGCTTACCCTCCTCCCCACCTCAATCCGCAGCTGCAGGCTTCACCTGCGAAACAGTTTGTTGCCAGCGAGCCACCGGCACTGTGTAAGCCGTAACTGTTGAAGCGAGCCGAGCAGCGCGCCATCATCCAACACCTGTTACACAAAGGTTCTTGCTGAGTTAGTTATACCATCGACTATCGAGTGACGATCGCACAAAACGTTGACGTCAAAATATACTGTGTGTATAATTCTTCATAATTATCTCAATCACAGATATTAATAAATCACATACCTATAGAATAAAAATGTATAATTAAGTAAACACATCTTATTGCCATTCTTATGTTGCCATTTTGCCATTAAAAATAATAAATTCTTACTCTACATATAAATTCAGGAAAAAAAGAACTTGTTATTTTCAGAATCCGAATCCTTTGATAGTTGAATCGTCTCAAGTTCATATAAGATGTATTAATAATATTTGTTATATTAATTATATATTAATACGGAATTAATATTACTACGGAATTTTCATGTAATCAATTTCGCAAAGGGCCGGTCACCGAAGCCGCGATAGCTTCGTGGTGATTGTACGGTATGTTTATCGCGTGTTGAAGAGAAGGGGGGGCAGAGTACACGCGCGCGTAGGGTCAGGGCCAGGAACCAGCACACGATAGCCGACTTCCGTCTGCCCGTAGAGTCGACAAAGAGGAATCCGTAATGCGGCGGAAATGTTACTTTCACAGGGGTGAGCCGCGGTGATAACCGTCACATATAGGTGCTCGTACGAAGAAAAATATTCCGCGAAGAGAGCACGGAGAAGAAGCGTCGCTCTCATTTGTTTGTTCCGTTAAGCAGAAGAGATATTTTCGCGTCGCTTAAAATAAAATCACTTCAAGCCCACCAATACGACACTGCTATATCTTCGCAGTGTCGCACTTTCGGGCATGATGAAACGCAGGTTTCATCGTCAATTTCTCTCGCGGTCGTCAAGAAACGACAACACGCGCGAGATAACGATATTATCGCCAAAGTTTCACAATAATACGTTTAGGATCTAGAACATTTATCATCGCGCCGTATACAATTTGGATGGCACGGTCTCGAGAATTTTTATTTACCACGGATGAAAGGCGATGTGGTTAAAGGGCTCGGATTCGAGGTCGCGATTTTACGACGTAACGTAACGTTACGAGTTCTAGGGCGTTTTCGGTATATACGCCGTGTGATGTTAGATACGAGATAGCGGTCATACGCTTCTCGCGAGACTCAGGGGAACCAGTTTTTCGTGTACTTAATATCTGTCAGGGATAACGAGTGAGGTGACGTGAACTCGCGGAGACAAGTATCTCCGCTTTCCTTCCTTCTCGTACATTATTTCAGTCGTACGGCGATAGATCTTAATGCTTTACTGGCCGTATAATGTAGTGTCGCTTTACTTCGTAAAAAACACAGTACTACTAGGTTTCCACTTTTTAAAATAAAAAATCATAGTGCTACGTCGTCGGTGGCAACCACAAGAAGATCGAAATTATTTTGCAGCCAATATCTCAGCGACGCGTCACACTGTCCCTAAAGGGGGAAAATTAACGTTTTCTGCCACCTTCGGCGGACACTATCAGTACCCACATGGTGGCCCTACTAACTAACACAGTGCGGGACATGGATAAAAGCAGGCGGATAAAAGCTGGGTTTGCTATAACGGTGTTTGTCATAAAAGTGATCCAGGTAACGTAAAAACTTTTCTCAAAGCATCTGTCACATTAGAGAAACCTGTCGCGAAGACATTTGTGTCACATATATATTTTTATGAAAACATTCTTAATGTTTGATTGATTAATATCATAATTAATAGATATCTAATATGTAAAAATTATTATACAGTATTTTATTACATATATATAATAAAATTAGAAAAAAAATTAAATTTGTTATTATTCTAACTAAATCTATTTCTCTTATATTGAAATAATACTGAAATGTGATAAAATAACGAAAATTAGGCAATTATTATTATCGTTGAGATACATTAATCTCTTCAACTTCTACATTCGATAAGGAATCGTATAATCATGACATTGAACATCTCTCTTGTGCGCGTTATTCGACCTTCATAAATACAACATCGCTTCAAGAACACGGAGCTTTCGTCGTGCTTCTCCTCTCCTCTCCTCTCCTCTCCTCTCCTCTCCTCTCCTCTCGACGAAAACCAGTTTATCGTGAAAAGCGTCTACCGCGAGTATATTCCGAGACGCCGTCCCAGTCTCCATCGTCGAGACTCCGAGTTCCGTTCTGTCGAAATTTTATTTATAACGTCGCCAAAAATCGCGTCGTCGTCGTCGTCGTTAAGAAGCATATGGTCGGATCAGTCAGTCAGGTCCCGCCGCCGATTACGGCTCGCACCTGTCGGAACTTGGCGGTAACTTACCGCGCCTCGTACACTACGCTTCCTGCTTTGGCGCACCGCCAAAGCCGCTTCGTCGTCGATACAGCTAAGTTCCGTATTTATACGCCGAATGTTCACTGCATATTCAACAAAATTAGACAGCGATTGAACGCTCCTGTCCGACTCTGATTGCTACTTATCATGATCTACGAGTCAAACGAACGTAGCACGAAACTGCAACAGTTAAATGACAGAATATCAACAAGAACTCTCGACTGTGATAAAGCGACCAAAATTTTTATTTATTTTACGGATCTATTGTTTTTCTCGGAATAAAAGACACTTGTAATACCGACTTATGTTACTCTTCCGGTTAACGACATTATATGTGACACGGAATGTCGGCATGCAATAGCCTTGGCTGGTGTACTCGAAAGCGGACGATTGCGCGGTTCTGAAACTGCGTTTCATTCAAGATAACGCGTTATGGGAGAGGTCGTTAGGCAGGCGAAATCCGAGTACCAAGCGGATGGTCCACTCTCTTCGGTCTCGGAGGCTGCGCGTGGGCGATACGCTCGGAGCGCCTTATGGTATTAAGAGAAAACGAATGCATGGTAGGGACTTTAACGCTTGCCGCTAACGACGATGATCTTAGGTCATGGTCAAAAGTAGCCTTACGATTGCGGCGGTTTCGTCGAAGGTACCTTAGAAAGGAACGTTTGTTTGAATGTGGCACACGTGCATTGCTCACCAACGATTCGTATAGGATTTGCGTGGGCGGTATTGTTGGATTGTTCTCATGGAAACGTGGCAAACGCGATAATGATCCGTAAAGTCCCTAAAGCAATAACGAATATGAACCAACGGGAACAACGTACGTTTATACCGAATGGGACCAGCGCTAGGAGAGCTACGTGCCTAGCTGGATTTTTATGAGCTCAGAAAATTGCCAAGTCTCGAAATACTAATAAATCACTAAGAAAATACAAAGGGCGATGCATAGATATTGGAATGTAGAATGCTCCGATAAAATGGGAAATCACACTTACAATTAGTTAGAACCTCTTGAGCTTTATGTTATGATCTACGTTATGATCTATGTTGAGATTAACTGCATTTATGTGAGTTTTTTAGTATGCTCTATAAATTCTTTCCGTATGGCTGTTCGACTCTCGTATTTCGTTTGGCCCCTCAACGAAAATCAATCCGTAGAAGAGTAGTGGAGGGTAGCATTCCTCCACGAAGGGACGGCCGACCGCACTACTCAACACCACGATGCATGCTCGCGCGTCTAGATTTAAGCGCCGCGGTTTAGAACGGGGCGCCAGAGGAATTCGCGTCCCAACCATCTGTTCTCAGCAACGGCAGACTCTAGTGGTTAGATGCTCCCTCTTTCTCGTCCACGGGGCCGGCGTTACGGTGCTGAATGTCCGGTTAATGCACCTGCGTAGTCCCGCGGCTCGCGAGCGGAACACCGTGAAGCGAAGCGGGAGGCCGCCGCGCGCGAAGGAAGGAAGGGAGAACGGAACGCGCGCGGCGGCGCGGCGGGGACAATTACGAATGATTCCGTCGAGCGGCTACTGATGACGAGAGGAAGAGAACGAACGGTGGGACCAGGAAGACGGGTAATGAAGAAGTCGACCACGTGGATCGGTCACCGCGATTCCGTAGAGTGGGAGGAACGCAGAAACCAACCGCGGAACGGCGATACGCAAATATTAGCAATTTCTCTTTACCATCGCGTTACAGACTTCTTGGTTCGATTGATCGCTTTGTCGCTTTGTTGATATTGATTTTGATCTTCTGTGTTTAGCAAATGAAAGCGATCGATTTTAATGAACAAATAGATTGATGGGAATCTATATATTTATCTCGCGACAACGTAACAATTATAAAGAAAACGTAGCACAAGTTATGAATACTTTTTTTTCAGTTTTATTACCAGCATTGAACTCTCCGGATTTAGACAGTTTCCGATTTCCACGTATTCTCAGTGAATGATATAAGTATAAGTAAAATAGATTAAAAACAAAGCTTGTAAGTGAAATTTTAGTCAAGATAGAAGGTAAGGAATTTTAGCGAATCTCTAGGAATCGCGGCGTTGAGCAAAGAGATGTGCTTGATATCCTTATTTAGAATCTTCTTTTCGCTCAGTCAGAGAAAGAGACGTTTTTTAATTTCTCTCTCTTTCTCTCTCTCTCTCTCTCGCTGCTTCGCTATTTGTCCCCTCTCGTCCCACCTTTCTCTCCAACGCTCCACCATATACCAATTCATAAAATCCCTGAAGCGAGCCTAAGCGCTCCACTAACTCTACCGACGAGTCGCTGACCTTAGGACTCAGTCGTGCGCATCAGCTGCATTTCTCCTCTTGCACATAGACTAGTTGCGCCGTGCGATGGTCATGGTAATTCAGAAGAAGAACCATGGTGCACCGATAGGCGCTAGACGAGGGAATGCTCACGGAGGAAATGAGAAAGAAGGAGACGGTTGACGCGAATACATTGTTCGAATACAACGAGAATATATTATCAAATATTTCGCAAAATTAGAAGCAGCGTATGTGTTTATTTTGATGCGTTTGATATAAATTATATCGGAAGAAACGATGTTTCTATGATACCTTAGAGGCTTAGAATTTTCCGATGCAAGTCAAAAAAGTATTTTGTCTAGAGTCTCAAATTTCGTGTAAAGATAAAAAATGTAGAATATTGAAATTTATTTAAGATACTGTAAGCAAATATTTAAAAAAAAATGACAGAAGACGCTTCTTTTGATGCTAACTTCCTCAGCCGATCGATCAAATTTATTTCATTGAATATTATTTATCATAGATGTTTTGCGACGAAACAATGATTCCTAGGTGATAATCAATGATTGATATAATCAATCCATCCATATAGATTTTCGGAAGAGAATTTCACCGTATTGGCAGAAAAGCGGACAGAGTTATACAAATCGAAGCTAATAATTCCGAGTAGACAATCGCCCTCGCTTGCGTCTCTAAATTGTATCTCGTTTGCATTCAGTTATCAATCAATAAAGACAAGTTCGTTTTTCCTTTGTCTCGGTCTATAGTACTTTTTACTAATTAAAGGGTGCATTTATTTACGCAGGGCTGCGTTTAGAAACCCGAGTGCTGAAAATCTATAATGCACGTAACATATGCTGTAGGATTTTCAGCACTCGGGTGATGTTCCTCTGAACGCACCCCTGCGTAAACAAATGCACCCAAATACTTTATACGCTAGATATATCATATATTCGCAAGGTATGTGATTTCATCTGACGAGCAGATTTATCTGACCTTACATATATAACTTTAACCAATTATAATTATATACTATTTCGAATGTTTGGAGATGGGTCGAATTATTCACACTTTAACATAGTACAAAAGATTAATACTTTTATATAACATATACTCCGCCCATTTTATTAAGAGGTTTTAGGCCATCAGAACACACACACTTGACTTCTACATATATGCATTTGTAGAGGAGGTTGACAGAAATAATAATAACACAGTCTTAAGTCGTGAAGAAAGATACTTTCTAGGATGTGAATTTCGCATATCTTACCATATGTAATATTAGCCAATTGGCACTAAAAGCTTTACACTATTTAACTTAAATATATTATAATATCACTAATTTTTATATAAAATAATATATTTTACAGTATTGTCCAGACTTTCTTGCGCTCAAGGCATTTTCCCGTGATGACGACGGTAACGAACAAATTATTGGTTTGTACGGCTAAGTCAGACCTGCGGCTGGTTTGCATTTTTCGACTGAAAGAAAAAAAACACTCAAACGCAAGAATCAAAAGCTACCATCGGAGCATATTGAAGATATTTTTATATCATTTTCAGACAGTTCTGACGATGAAGGTGATAATATAATGAATAGATATTAAAACTGGTAATTGAACCGGTCATAACTTCTTCCACCTACCGTCTTTTAACTTATTTTTCTAATAATGTACACAACAATACCTACGCTACAAAATGGCATATGATTCAATGTTGTGCGCCAATGGCCCATTTTGGTCGAGGTTCTTTCTAAATTGAAGAAGAATTTTGCTCTTCTGTGTGTTTAACATTTTTTATAGTGGAAAGATCCGCGATTACAGGTATTTATGCCGCTACATGTAGCGTTTATACCCTGAAACATTGGAATATAAACCACACACGTGGAAATTCCCAAGATAATTATTGTCTGTATAAAAGCTTCAAATTCACGAATCATGGATCCGGCTACGTGTTCGTCGCGTCGCGACTTTGTTCGGCCGAAGAATAGAGAAAACAGTATAATGTCACATTAGCGACGCTTAATGATGATCTTTTTGAATAAAATAATGTGTCCGTGGAATGATACGTAAATGTCAAAGCACTTTACCCTTCGCCGAATAGACACGGCAAGATGGTTGTGTTTAGATGGACAGGGAAGAAGAAAAAAAATGAAGGATTGCCCGTCGTAATTCGCGTTCATTATGGTTCTCGCATGATTCCTAGAGGTTCTTGGCTCCGCAGAAGCCGCCGTGTAAATTCTATCAAAGTCTATCTTGCTCTATACTAGGATACGGTCACGGGGCCCCACTCCAGCGCAACTACACGTGAAAAGTCACGCTCTGCTGGATCCAGGTATAGTTAGTATCCAATATACCGGGTGGCCAATTTCGTTGACCTGGGGGCCGAGCGATTTTTGCCCAATTACGTCTGACCGAGCACTTTGACCGAGAATTCGAGATTCGTTCCGCCTCGACGAAAGTATCGACGGGCATTTTTCTTATATGTTTGTATGCGCTTCTAAAAGATCGCGGAGGTAGTGGTGCGCGATAAAGAGGATGTTCCGCTCTCAGTGCGGCGTATCGGCCAACGACTATTGTTCATTTCCCCGCGAGTCCTGATTCGTAGGAAAAAATAAGCTCGTCCGGCCGCAATCGCGCGGTCGGCGGATTTTATTGCCCGTGCAAGCATAAACGTTGCGCAGCGTGAACGTTATTAAATAAACCGTGAAAACTTCTTCCCATGGCGCACGTATAATCAGCGTGTAAACCACGTATTACGATTCGACGCGCGTATAAAATCATCAGCGAAAAGATTATCCGTAATATTAATATAACCGTGAACAGTATTAAATCCTCATTAAATGCCTTTGGAATCGTCCCTATTTTTTTTTTCCTAAACACGTTTGAAGAACCCTCCTATCTATAGATGAATTTACATTGGTAAACGGCGTGCGTCCTGTTCGAGGAAAATCATCAAGGAAAGTCATCGAGACAATACTTCTCTCGCGTTGTTGTTACACGCGCAGCCATTATAGCTCAATCGAGAGTCAACGTACTCTCCTCTCCGATTGCGCAAGCCGAAATCGCTAATGATTACATCATTAATTGCGCGCGTGGACGCCAGGGACTCGCTGATCGCCGTTATGGTGACGATACCGGAAAAAGCGACGACGACCACAGGGTACCATCTCTTCTGGATCACTCTGTACGTGTGTATCTCGTATACACAACGTAGCTTTCGCGGCGGAAAGTCTTTGCTGTGTGTGCTGTCGGCCCATTCGCTCATTCCGAGCTGAGTCACACGCAGCGCACCAGATCTCTCCTTGCCGCTCCCACCTTTCCTCCCTGTCCCACCACAAGGCAACGTTTCCTCCGGGCCCCGCGTGGTCCCCGTACCCCTCTGCCCCTCTGTTTCCTCTCATCTTTTCCCCGCCGCTGCCGCCGTTGTCCTACGTCCCACGGTCCCTCTCCGTCCCAACAGCGCGTCTTTCCTGCGGCCCCTGGGGCCGCAGGCTGACTCCCCAGGTCGACTGACCGAGCTGACTGTCTCTACGGCTGGCTGACTGGCTTTGCCGGTGTAGCCACCCAACCGGCCACCTTCCTCTTCTTCCCGCGTGTGTGCCACCAGTCGGCCGGGGTTTACCTGGCGTTACCTGCCAGCCTGTAGCCTCAGTTAACTCACGTCACTTCGAGCAACCGGTTCGGAGTCCTCTCGGCATCCGCGCACTCGCACTCGACTTTACGCAAAAGCCTTCCCTCTCGCATTTCTGCCTCCTTTCCTCGCGTACATACGCGTACAAAACTCTTCTTCTTCGTCTTTGATTCGTCTTTCTCCTCGTTCATCATCTTTTACCATTTCTTTTCTCTCCCGTGCGTATTTCTCCGCCGTGTCGTTTGTGCCTGTCGGATATTAGTGCGCGAGCTATATCTCGTACGGAGAGGCGATCGATCGCGCCTTTAATTATCGCCACCGGCCACCGCTGAGATCGCACATTTTACTTCGCGCCAACTGCGAGAGACTCTGATGTGAACGACGACCGACGGTCCGGACAAGAGTGAAGTTTTGACGAGCTTCTCGTAGCAGGACGCACCTTCTCGCGAAGCGAGAGAAAACGGACGACCGGTCTGAAGAGGATTGTAAGAAAGAAGATGTTAGCGATACTGATCAGTATCAGGTATATTCTCATTCAGTAAGAGCGGGGAGTGGGTAATCGACCAACGGATATTACTAAGACGGGAGAATTGATTAAAATCTGATCGACATCTTTATCCCTTTTAAATCGAAACCGGTCGGCAGTTAGAGTAACTTCGCGGCTGCAAGGCCGAAAAATTCAAGTAAAAGAAATGAAATGAGACGCTCAATGCTCATAAGCGGCGTGTTTGCGGAATTATTTCTTATGTGCTAAGAATAAAACTTTGCATGATTATTTTTCCAGGGCGGAATCGTAACGCGGTCTTCGACCTTCGTACGCATCGCTAGAGGCTTAGAAACGATCGTATTCCGTTTAAATGTCTCTCGATGTTTTTATTATCGTTCGTAACGATCACCGGTGAAATCTATTTCTTTGGTGTTCGCGAAGGGGCACGTTCCCAACGGTTTCTCTTTCTTGCGTATCCGAGATTTTCATCGGGTCACTGTCCTCGGGTACCGGTGACCGTTATCCGCCTCGGCTCCGACCTCGGCGCGAAAAACATCGACGCTGAGTAGTCGCGAAATAAGAATGAAGCCATCATCAGGCAGAAGTATGATCGTGCTCGGACGCTGGCCGTCTGGTCGATTGTTAATGACGAGCGTTCGACGCTCTTTCCCTTTCCCACGATTACGTAAATCCAGAAATACGTTTTTTTTTACGTTATAACGAGACGAATCAGCGATGTCTCGCAGGAGGCGAGCCTCCTCTAGCTCCTTCGTGCAATAATACGAATTACAAATGGCTTCAATATATCAAATGCAGCGCTGCGGTTATCGAGAACTTATCGTACGAGAGCGACTTAAGAGGCTCTACGCGAATAATCTCGCGAGGCTCTTTCTCGGCCGGGTATAACAGAAAGAACGCGACTGCCGGAGTCGTTAGAAAATTACATAACTGCCGCTTGCGGCATGAGAACGCGTACCGAGCGAAATTACAAGTGCTGGTTTTCTGGCCTTTAGCCTGTCGCGCGTGTGTCACTTTTGCAAATATGCAAATGCATCACGTACCGCAATTTATCGGCTCGCTCTCGCGGTAATATTGTTCGCGTTCGTAACGGCGTATATACGTCGTGATTTAATAAGATTTCGAAAGTCACGAAGCTAGACGAAGCGCGCGCGCGGAGTGTCGGAGCCCTTGTCCCGGGAAACCGTTTGATATTTTATTGTTTTCACAGCTTCACCCCACACCCACCACTAATTATCCTCTCCTTCTCCGTTCATTTAGTCTCTCGTCCTAGATATCGTTGCGTCACTGTGAAATCCTTTCGTCATGGCACCGAGATGCTATAGTCTCTAATTCTTTCTCAGAAGGAACTTTTTGTCCCCTTGAATTTTTTCTTACCGCAACTCGACGTTGCAACGATACTCGCGCATCGCACGAATTCACAGACGTAAAACCATTCTTTCACGTGCAAGTTAAATTTCTTTTCGGTAAAAATAAAGCAGATGGCGAAAAATGCGATTTCTAATATGACACAAAGATTTTACTCTCAATAACTTATTTTACCTTACGAGCTGCATTATTACGTTAACGTATTTGCACGCGATTAATATTCCGTTGCCGATGATCGGTATTGATGATCGGCGAATGTAAATTAATGAGGTAATTCGGCGATGAAGAAACCAGAAACACGATCGTCGACATCGGGATGATTTTCTCTTTAATCACGTGCCTTCGATACAGATTCATCATCGCTGCGCCGATCGAAACACGGAAGAGCGATTGGGATCGCGCGGCGCGGTGCGGCGCGGTGCGGCGCGGCGGATCGTAGCACGGATCGTGGTTGGAAAGACGAAGAGAAGCGGGCATTCCAACGAGAAGAGAAGTCGAGGTCACACAAAACCTGTTCGAAGAGTTACGAGATCGCGAAATGTGGGCTTAAACACGCCCGAAACACGCGTTTGTGTTTTCGCAACCATTGTGTATCTTGATTTACACAAATCAACAGACCCCGTCGTGGGACCGACAGCGTAACTGTGTGTTGCGTCTCAATTTGCGAGGCACACACAAATTTTATGTCTGGTTCAAGCCCGACAGACAAACGCTTTGCATACATGAAAAAGAGATTTATGACCATCTGCTGTAAATTAACGTAATTTGACTGTAGCGAAAACAGTGTTTACAATTTTGACAAGATTTTTTGTTTTTGTGTTATTTATATTACGAAAAAAATTTAATAACATAATTAATATTTAATAATATTAATAACGTTTATTTCTTGTTATTAAAAATTCGCGTTACTTATTAAATTATTATATGAAGCAGAATAAAATTTATATGACGTTCAAAAATATATGCGTAAAAAATTTTTCTCCTTAAATATACTTACAAAATTTCTTCCTTTTGTCACAATAGAGATGCGCGCACAAACCTATTCTGGAAATAAATTATTTCCTGATAACTGTAGTTTTGTGAAAGAAACGCGCCGGAAAACACGTATCTTTCGTCGAATGACTTCGACGAATAGCTCCGACTGACATACTTAACATTTTTTTTACGACTATGCAGGCTCGATAAGACGTGCCAACGAGCCAACAAAAATCACATCGACATTGACCGAACGGAGGAATGCGATCAAATTATTTTCGAAGTAATAATCGTTGTACGGGGGCATTTAACCGCGGTGTATTAAAAAGACTTCTGCGAGCAGCCATTATTTCCGTGCCGCGCGTTTCTCGATGTTCGAATAAACCGTGAGAACCAGAATGATGGCATGACCGGAAGAATGGCTTGAGAACTGAGAGACTTGCAGATAGTCGGCGAAGAATCGCAAGCATATACACGGTGCACCGAGAAGATTCGAATCGTGAGAACCGAGCGGGAAAACTCGATGTAGTACGCGCGTTACTCCCTCGGTTATATACTTTCTCGCTCCATAAATAAATTATTTCGCCGCGTTATGCGCAAAATCGATTTCTCCGTGAAACTTCATCTCGATCATTTTCGACGGTCGTGGATCGATTTTGTCTTAATCAGCATGAAACGAATTAAATCAAGCCGCGCCGTAACCGCTCGATTACAAGATTCATTAGAAGTAAAAAAGGGAACTCACGATGCTAGATAACTAAGGTGTTAGTTTTTTGGTATTTTCTTGGTCATCGGTAATCGATTATCCTAAATGAGACAAAAATAAGAGTTATCGTTTCGACGTTGGTTACCACGAGACAACCGCGAAAAATTAGCATAATACAAGAAAACATAAAACACTTGCGGCAAGATATACTATGTATATCAAAAGTTACGATATGCGTAATTTGTGATATTTAATTACGCTTGAAATCAGTTTTTTATTAGCACAATTTTTTTACCACGAAAAAATTGACTTGGAATTTATAAAGAAGCTTTGCAGGAAAGGGGGTACTTGTAACCGAAGGATACAGTGTGATTTCTGATACATTGTAGAAGTGGCTGGAGAAAGACAGGAACAGATAGACGGATACTTGACTAGATTATAGCCTGCGAGAGGACGGAGAGGATAGGAGAGGCACATCCTAACGTGAAAAACTCGACAACATGGCTCCGGTCGAACCTGAAGAATCGGTGTGGGAACGATTTCGTGGGTGGGAGCGAGCAAATCGAGAGAGAAGCGAGCGGAGATAGAGAAAGAGAGAGGATTCGCGAGACGAGACGTTGGAGTTTGAAGGACGAGCGTGGAGAACGCCTGGAGAACAAATCATGGCGCGCTTCGCGAGATCTAGCAGACGCGGCTTCCGGGAAGAGTCATCGATCCGTGACGGAAGAACAAGAAGGGGAAAAGAAACAGTCGACAGGCTTAGCACTTGCCTCCACCTTCGCCGACCCCCTCTGACTCGATTTTTTTTTTTCGAGTTCTGTGTTCTTTTTCGCGGAGACACAAATCCGTATTGACCCCGTTCCGGTCCTCCGTGATTTACGACTCGAAATTCTCGGAGTAAACTTAGGCTATCGGTCTATTAATACCGAAATCTATTTCCGCTGTCATAATTGTACACCGAGATTAATGGCCTTTGTATCGTTTCGTTACGATCGTTCAACATTCGCGGTCTTTATCACGCCATTAACATCTTTTCGCTTTGATTTATCCTAGACTTGTCACTCAGTGCGACGTCGAGTCGACAATAGCTGTAGGATGAAAAACCGCTCTTGTTACGTATTATCCACTAAAGTCGTGCACGACATGCGTATAAACACATACAAACATATGCACATATTCATATGTGACATAAAGAGACGGACAACTCGGGCACACACATAGGACATACACACATATGCGCTACGGAGAGGTAAATATCCGCGAGTCTAGCGACGATCATGTCGCCACACTTTTCGCCTGACACAAAACAGGCTCGAGTCAAAAGGAGCCCCGGCGCCGAAGATCGCTGGTACGCCGGCCGTCGCCACCGCTGGCACCACTCATCCGCGTCTAAGGGCCGATATCACAGTCTCTGATTAATGTGATCCTCCGATTAAACTCACTCTTCGTCTCTTTTTAGGGGGACAGTTAGAAAGAGATGCAGATTGAGTTTAATCGGAGGATTACGTTAATCGGAGACTGTGATATCGGCCCTAAACAATCGAAGCGACAAAACAAGGGAACCTTTCGGCGGAACGGTGACGGCGAGGATCACGACGACTGAAAACTTCATTCTCTCGATATTTAGAAATTGTTATTGCTGTCTCGGTAAAGATAAAGTCTCGGTAGAGCGACTTCTACCGATGGTGCATGTGCATCTGGAGAACGTTGCGAGTTGCGACATACCATTCCTCGAAGGCCACACCGCTATCGATTATTACCTTTCCAAGTTTCTTTGTCAGGGTTTCAGAGCGAGGCGCAACCAAGAGATGGAAATTCCTCATACCAACTCTCCGCTGGCTTATCTATCGGCTTGGATTCTGTAAATGGCACTGGAAGAATTCACGGGGGATTTAAGTAATAGGCCCGTGGAGCTCCCGTGTCATACACAGCGTCCGGCCTTACAGCGGCGCGATAAGCCTAGGAAATCATTTTCTGCTGCGCTTGTATCCGCGGCATTAAAACGTCCACCGACGCCGGCTATCAGTTTATAAACATCAAACACGTATGTATTGGAGAAACTTACATGGACCGGACTCGTTGCCAACATCGCCCGCTCCACCATGGCTCTCCTGCCAGCTTTACACGTGAGACAAGAATTATTTTGCTCTTCGATTCTTTGTAAAGACATGTATAATATAATTCGTAGAAAGTATTATGTTTACTTTGTATAATTTTTCACAATCTATTTCTAATTTAGTTTCCGTCATCACTATGTACATCACTAACGCTTGTTGTCTGACTTAAGCAAACTTAAGCAACCAAAACTATTTTCTGATTGCAAACGGTAATATTAACCCTAATTAATTTTTCTAAGGTAATCTTTAAGAAATTTTAATTACCAACTTTTGTGCATGTCTAAATAATAAAATAATGTACATTTTACAATAATTTTATTTACTTGAAATTCCATTTCGTGCAACTATTACGAGATACCAGCAGCCTGCCCCTATTCTCTTTACTTCCCGCGAGCCGCGGAGGCGCCGTGCATACACGTGGCAAGCAACCGCTTGGCAACGAGCAACGACCTCCTCCTGTGCAAGAACACGCCGCAAAGCGTCGCGGATGAGAGTCACGGGGAGGCGCATTTGCCGAGCGAAATGCTCGTTTCGTCGCGGCGCGCGGACGATGACGGCGTACGGCGACGACAGGACAAGGAGAGGAGAGGAGAAGAGCGTAACGGAGGAGACAGAGCCAACCGGAAACGGACTTTGCGAAGGCAGAAGTAGAAAATGTCCGGGGGGAAAAAAGGCCACGTCAAGGTCCTCAGGCAGATTCGCAACGCGGCTTAAGTCGTGTCACACACCACCTGTCGCGCGCGGCTAAGGCAGGTAAATGCACAACTCTTCATCATCATCGCTCGCTGGAACCTCTGGCGGAAAAAGCGTCGACAACTCCGTGAAATATTCTCCCGCTCGCGTTTTATACGCGGAATCGGCAAAATCAAAAAGGAATCCGATGAAATTTTGCTTGGAATTCTCATTTCAAACTATCCGGCATGCCTTAACGTAAATTCTTTACGCGATAATATTTATCATCTCATCTATCTATATCTGTATTATTCACAATAGCAAGTAACAAATATTTTGTCGACATTCCTCATAATTTTTCTATAGAAAGAAATATTGAATAAGTTTGCGCGCGAGACAAACACCCAGGTGTTGACTTTCTAAATACTATCCAAGCTCATCGCATTCTTCGTTGAAACGATCATCGAGAAATAATGCGCAGGGGGATGTAAATCTCGAATCGCAAACAAGTGCAGAAAGACAATCGATTCGACGAAGAACAAATCGTAATACCGGCATTTGATTACCTGTTGCGTCACACCTGTTGCTGCACGTACGCTCACCACGTAACTTCGTAGTGGCCGTGAAAAGATTTTCTCGATTGTCTACGTGCCACGTTGTACGATATCGCGGCAACGTCTATACGGCACATAAAAAAATATCAATATATGTATATAAACTATTTTTGCCAAAATTATTCCCTTATCAGATATACCTGAAGATGTATGTATTGCCAAATGAAGTGAAGAAAGAAGTTTTAAAATATCAGCAGAGTCGGAAATTCTATCATTTAAATATGAAAAGAATTTGAATAATAACAATATGCAAAAATTAATCTGAAAACGTGTGGCAAAGAATATTCAGGTTTTCCGATTCTTCTGACATGTTTTTAAACAATACAGAAAGGGAATAGCGCGACGCGCGCGATTC
This sequence comes from Temnothorax curvispinosus, assembly GCF_003070985.1. Taxonomy (NCBI): domain Eukaryota; kingdom Metazoa; phylum Arthropoda; class Insecta; order Hymenoptera; family Formicidae; genus Temnothorax; species Temnothorax curvispinosus. Next base: position 613,916 of record NW_020213430.1, on the reverse strand, counting down.
TAAATACAGCGCAGCTTGTACAACTGGACGTGACGTTTCAATTCGTAGGTTTTCAGCCGGAGAAATAAATATTTTCGATCCCGGCTGTTGATAAAACACCTCGTGGTTCGATCGTGCTCACGTCCTCTCAGGAATCTCTCCCGATCTCATTGTTCGTGGGCAGCAGGGCAGAAAGCGGCACTTCCGGTTTCAGGTTGAGTTGCACGACGGTCAGACGAACGAACAGACAGGCCTGGCTGCATCCTCTGACTCCCCAGGTAAGCACCTGCGCCATGTTGAGCATGATACGGAGTGGAAGGGAAAGAGCATCGTAACGTCTCATTTCTGCGCTGAAATTCCTCGACGGAGTTCGGTGTTCCTCCGATCCAACATAAGCGGTTCCCCGCGCTTAAACAAACAATCGTTAAGATATTTTCACCCGATTGTACCTATTTTTTTTATCGTGAATATTTCGCGATTGCATTCATTCATAATTCATAACGATGCAAGATTTCACCGGTATAATTAATGCGATGTGCATAATTAACCGTGGACGGCGAAGTTTCTGAAACGTTGAATTCTAGCTCCTCTCTCGCACACGGAGGAACGGAACCGTGACCTGTGCGTGCGCATAACAACGTTATTACTTTTTTTTAGCGCTTCTCCGCGCGGTACCCGCCGCGGAAAATTGTCATAGCAACGGGAAGTGGATAAGTCAGCGCGGAACCGGAAGTCGCCGTGGGATCGCTCGCGGAGGCAACGCTGAAAATACCGAGCGAAACCTTCGTGCTCCCTGGGAACCGCCGATTAGCCACACGCGCGCGTGTATATTTTTCGCCTGTGTCGTGTGTGCGGGCAATCATCGCGGTATACACACGCATACACACGCGGAAACGTGACGACGCGCGGAGTCTCGGAGTCGAAGATATATACAAGCACACGCGGGGGACGCGAAACGTTAGGCGAATATACGGCGCAGATAAATCCTGTGGCTTTTTACAACGACCGCCGCAGAAGTTTCTTTCATCGTGAGAAAATAAAGATTATCGCTATTCAGCAAATCCATTGAAAGCCGCGTCGTCGTGTCCTGAGTAAAAAACTTGAAAACGGAGATTAGAGGGAGGTCAAATCACATTACGTTATTACTTGTGTTCCACGTTACACGGACGCAAGTGGAAACGGGTTTAATAAAGGACTTGCCTGCGTACCGTGACAAGGTAGGTCGATGACTCATGCTAATCATTGTTACGCTATGGAGAACATTCGGCCTGGCAACTATTAAGAAAAGCATGAAGCCACACTTCGTCTTCAGTCTTTACCGATGTAGCGAAGAATGAACTTGACGAAGTGGTCGAAAGTGCCAAAAATCTAATGAAGCGCATCAATCAATGACACGTCAGCGGACGGGACATCCGGAGTATTCGGACGCTATTTAGCCAGATGTTTGGCAATTGGAGGATTAACAATAATGACATGGTAATGAGAAGTGATTTCATGCCAAAGTACATTAGAGCGACGTACTTATCTATTCGTCTCTTGGTTTCTAGATATCGAATTTGATCTACATCCAGAGACCGTGGGCGACGTTGACGTCACAGGCTGACCAATGACTTTCTCGGCTCGGCGTCCTTGAAAAGTATGGACACTTTTGCGGTGGTGATTCAACATCGCAATTTATACTGTTGTTCGCTCTGAATAACGTGAGAAAACGCATAATAGCAGCGAAAAAAGCATTTACAAATATATGTTCAAAATCGACGATGCAATTAAATGAATTAAAAGAACGGTCAATGAATTTTTCAAAAAATTCAAAAAAAGATCTACTCGCATATTGAATAATATTAAGAAAATTTATTTAGAATAAAAATGAATTTTTAAAAAGCGCGATTTGAATTTAGGAAGATGCGAGGCGAATTATGAAGATCTCTATACTGCTGTTTATTAGTAGTTGGCCACTTTGAAATCTGTATACTTATTTCTCGAAACAACGATCGGTCTTCCCCGACAGTCAAACTCCGCCTTTCCTCGATAACGCGTGCGATGTTCACGGGCCATCAATCTTCGACTATCGTCATCGCGAAAGCTAATATTGACTTACGATCAAAATCAGAACTTCGTAACAAATATATATCGATTCGACGACTCATTCGCATCCGCAAAGTGACGCTATAAAAACGCCCGATCTCCGCCAGAACGGACGCATTTGTTTCTCGAGTTACCGGTAAATATCGCTAGATGTTTACTAGAACTAAATGATATATTGCATGGCGGTCACTCAACACCAACATTCCTATCTAAATGTTAATAACGCGATTCTAAAAAAAAAAAAAAATTTGTAACCAAATATCAGTCTCTCTGTTAACCCTAGACAGACTCACTTATTTTTCTCATACGTGAATGACTCACTGGGGTAATACGTTACCCCAAACTTGTACCGTGTGTATAATATTTCCAGAATGTTCTTAAAAAACTTTATAATAGATAATTTTGTTTGTTGTTTAATAGGGAAGACGATAGTAGTCATCAATTTGCGGTAGTAAAAAAAAACAGTAAAAAAATTTCGAAAAAAAAAACAAAGAACCAAAAATTTGGCTGAAATGATGCGAATTTGAATTTTGCGTGGGGTAACGTATTACCCCAGTGAGTCTGTCTAGGGTTAAATCAGGTCTCTTGAAATGCATCTTTCTGTTAAATATACAACAAAATGTTAGCGCACATTTTATCGATACATCGTTAAAAATCAGAATTCTTCTCTCTTCGTTTGTACATTATGAATACGTTAATAAAAAAAAGGCATTGTACTGAATGTTTCGGTAGATAGAACATCTACGTCGGTTGATTGGCCACGTAGCCTTTTTGTTGCGTTCCATTGAGTAATCGATGAACGGAGCTTTTATATAATGCGACACAATAAATGCGGTGCTTATTCCATCGTCGAAAACACGTGTGCGTCGCGGATCGTATCGCTGTCTCGTAACCGCAAACTATTTCAGTATACGCCTCGTACAAAGCTGGTATATGTGATTATTAAGGTGCTTATACTTGTCTTGGCATCGAATGACATCGCGCGACGGGATTTCCGGGAAACTATTATTTTTAGTTTGGTCGGTAATCAAGCTCCGCGCGTATTACGGAACGGATACCGAGACAACGATATCGAGATCACGCGACACACGTACGGCCGTTTCCTCTACAAAACTTTCGTTGAGCAGGGAGAGACGAAATTGTTAAACGTTAAGAGGCCCATTCTCGTATTCCGCGTATGAATAAAACAGGTGCACCTCAATAATTTATTTTGCAAGCTGACGCAATATGTAACACTTAGGCTATATACGTTTGTATCTATCTCGTTACGCAACAATCGCGCACACAGGCGTTGACGTTAAAGATCACGAAACACACGAGGACGCCAAATATCGGTTACGAAAGAACGCAGTCATGGATTCGTGACGGTAATTTACCCGCCTTGCATACTCGCGAACTTTTTTTTTCCACGATCTCGAATTAATGGAAACCGTAATAGGTCCACGCGCTGTCGTTGCTCTCGCCGATAAAAAAACGGCGCGATTTTTCCGCTGATAAAATCGGCGAACATGCTTTTAACGCGCTTGCAGATCGCGGGCTAGCACTTAGCGATAAATATAAAAGCCCGCGATTTATGGGGGCTCGCGCTCTGGTAGCGCTGGGACCCGATACGTGTCGTCAGTCATCGCGACGTCGAGCGTCGGTAGCAAAATGCATCTGGACGATCGCCAAATTTAAAAATAAGTTGAAATTCGAAGGAATCGCCCGATCGTCAGCCGGCTCTCGCTCCGCGACCGTTGATCGTTTTGCAACGGCAGTAACGTATAGTCAATTTATGAAATATACCACGAGGATATCCGCTCTCTCGTGGACTTTGATATCTACAGCGGATTTTTCATGTTGACTTGACAAGCGACTTTTAGACTTTTAGTTAGTTTCTTTAAGGCTCCTGGATGGTCAGCCGAGAACTCTGCGTTGACGGTGGCGCCGCCACTCTCTCCTCTCACTCTCTCCAATGGAGAATTCTGTCTTGTGACATGTTGACAACCTATTTTGTCGTCCTTGCTATTTCTTTATTACTCGCTCTGTGCTTGTGCTCTAACGTTTAACGTATTCGTGAAAATCGTAAAATTGACCGAAAAGTAAGATTTGCATGCGGAAGTAACGTTTTCACCTCTTTTCGATAGTCGTTAAACGGCTGTTTTTCCCGTATGTTTAGGCTTTGTTTTATGGCTGTTTGTTTATTGTCGAGGGAAAAGGCTAGTTTTCGGTCAATTTCGGAAGTGTTCTGAAACGATCTATAGTGATGTTTTATTGAAATGTCTCTTTATTTGAAAATGGTACGGACGACAAAATTGGGTGTTTTCCTCGCCTCAATAGTGAGAATTCAATATGGCCGCGGTGACCATCCAGGAGCCTTAAGCAGCGATCTTGTTTCCTTCACGAATGTATCATCAATAAAAATGTTGAAATGCACAGTCATCGTCCAGCATGATTCACGAAATGAATTTCAGGCTCGTCAGACTCATCCGGGAGGGAGCGGTTAAATCTCAGGATTTCTCTCGGGCGAATCTCGACGAGAGAGCAGCCCCCGTATTTATGGGGTTGACGCAACCGTCTCGCGTACGTTCGCCAAAATACGAAACCGAAAGTTTTAATTTAGAACAAACGATTCGTATTTTTGCGCCCGCTTTTATCGGGCCACGGCTTTCCGCTGGTGGGCCGCAGCGTCATGCGTATCTCGCGCCGATATCCTCCTCGAGGATTGATCGCGCGGTTCCTATAAATCTCGCCGGCTAGATGGTACAGACCGATGATGCTCAGTAAGAGTAAGCGCGAGTGGGCGCGAATGGGGGGTCCGAGGCAAGGGAGGGGGCAACAGAAGGATAGCCTTTTCAGATCCCTCGGTGACCAGTTTAGTTCTGCTTGGCATCCGAACTGCGCGCTGCGCAGGGTCCAGGGATGACGCGGTAATCATCCTCCAGCCAGCAGCGTTTCGAGTTCCGTCCGATCGAACGGTTCGATGAATATCGGGGAAATGATACGATACAATTCTGCTGCTGCGATGTGCTCCACTGACCGAGGCGCTTGCTGTCAGAGATCGCATTGGTGTTAGTGCGGCCCGACGCTCGTTTCTAGGAAGCGTGCGGTTTAATAAGCAATCACTCACGTGCGCCGCTCAGCTGCCGCGTGTCAGAGTTTAAATAATGTGCTACTCCTGAATATCGAATAGGATTGAAAAGAAATTGGAATTATACCGTGAGACAGACGCGTTGAAATTAGAACCAAGGATGACAGCTTAGTTAACGAAGTTGCAAAACACGTAGCTGGGCATACGAAGTGAACGGACGGAACGCTACCGATTGCAAATACCACTCGCGCGCGGGGTATATCCCTCCGAGCGGAAATCGCGGCAACGCTCGCGTGACGCGTTCGCGACTGCACTTTTTCTTTTTGCAATGATATTTAATCGGAGCACGGGAGAACCGAGCCGATAAAATTCGTTGATAGAGCCGCTCGACGCGTTGCGGCCGCGGTGGAAACGCGGAAAGCAAACTCGTTTTCTATACATTCGAATGCCCGAGCGAAACCGCGACGCGCCGCACTTGCCGCCAGTTAAATGACACTTGTGAAATCGACGCGCACATTTTCTGTTTTCACCGCTCCGAGCGAGAGCCGCAAGAAAGGAGAGTCGTTGACGCGGACATTCGTTCGGCTCGCTTTCGAGCAGTAGTTATGAGAACACTTCCTGGAGACAATACCGATCGCAAAGTGTTTTCCAATTGAAGGGGAATTCGCGAAAACGCCTGCTATCATCTTTGAACGCGATCAGCGTGCACCGGGTGATCTTTACACATTTAGACTCGCGATCTTTATATCGGAGACCGACGAAGAGTCGTTTCTGGGAAGCTACGAGTTTACAAGCTACAAGTTGAAGTCACGCACAGCAGATATGAGCACGGGTAGTCGTCGGTACGTGGTCTAAGAATATCGCGGTGTGTGGATCGTTGAACCAGGGCTTCCTTTCTTCTTTCCACGTGTCGAGGTGCCTGGGAGAAATAAATCAGAAACTTTCTCTGACGACGCTCGGCTCGACAGTGCTCCGTAAACGATGTCGGGGGACACCACGTCTGACGACGAGGGATCGCAGGAGGACCCGCCACGATATGACATCGACGATTTGGAAATCATCAAGACCATCGGTAAGCACGAAATATTATCCTAGCCGAAAAACCGATTGGGATTACTCTATTTTACACTGAGCTCTCTGTCTCTCTCCCTACAATTTTATTTTTATTAAAATTTTATCTATAGCTAATATTTGTGGTTGGCATAAGTGAATAGTAAAGACTAAATCGATACAATACGCAATTTTTGAATTCTATGAAAGAGTTATTTTACTTATTTTACATTCATTTTTCAGAAAATTTCTGAGAATTTTGTTTATAACTGGCACGATGTAAAAAAAATGGAAATTAAACTCGATAGCGTGATTAATATCTTTTAAAATATTGGTATATGTATATTTATCAAATTATAAATACTTATATAAAATTACAATTAGAGAAATTTTTTACATTAACGATGCATAAAAGTACTGTTAGAAAGTTGTTAAATTCAGAGATATAAATTTGTGAACGTCGTATGTATATTTGTGCAAGAACAAATAGAAAGTAGAAACTCAGTTCGCAATAATAAAAATATAATATTTTGGATCACACGGGATTTAAGAAAAAATAACGAGCGAGAAGAAATCAAATTTGTCGTTTTCAAAGTGGGACACCAGAGAGTAAGAGGATATGCGGTATATATATTTAACTGCTCGTTAAAGTCAGAATTATGTGAGAGAATGGTTCGGAAAATTGCAGGTGCTCGGCCGGTGAGACTCTCTTTTTCCTCTTTTCGTAATTTTAGCCCCAGATGCGTTCGAGCTATATCGCCGTCAGTAGAGAACAAAATTTTTTAAGACCCAGCTTCTGGATTTCGGTGTCGCTTGGACAATTTCTTCGCTCGAGACTGCCGCGCGACGACGTTTCACCTAAATTCGCGTCCGTCGCGCGCGAGTATTTAAAGCGTCCACGCCATCACCGGAAGCGCTTCGTCGTTTTACCGTTGACACCTGTTCCAAGTCATCGTTGGCCAGTGGTCTCCTCACCGTCGCGGCGACGTCTGTAGACGACGCGCATGTATCATGCCGCCCGGCCGCCCCTGGCTAAGGGGCCTATCACGCGGCCAATTTCGTCTCGCGAGATACACTTTCGACACAAATGCACGCGCGCATAAACTATCTCGCGCGCGGTGGCCGCTGCAACGTGACGGCCAATTTCGCTGTTTAATTTGGCCAAGGCTCATTGCATGCGCGCTAATTGGTCACGGTACGTTAACCAGAACAACCTGCATCGTCACCTGCATTCGTGGGAAAGTGCATTAAATAGACCGCGCCGCGCAATGCACATCACATCAAAAGAACGTCGAAAGCGTTGGTAATTAACGGTCACTTCAATGGTTCAATAGATGGCACATTTTGCTACAAACGTACTTATTATTCGTGAAGTCGTGTTGCATTGAACTTTGATCGTAATATCAACGGATCGAAGACTTACCCAGTATCATCGGAATGTCTCGTAAAATGCGAAACTTATTCAATTTAATAAAATTGACTCTCATAATATTGGAAGGAGGAAATTATTATGATATAAAATAATTATAAATTCTAATTTACAGATAGGGGAGACCGGGGCTAATTGTCACACTTTTCAAATACTGATTTTAAAAAAATGTTAGCAATATTTTATAATATTGTATACTACTTTATAATGTAGTTACATCCTTTAGGTGTAAGAAAAAAAATATTAGACTTGTATATTTATACACAAAAAAGTTATTTAATTCTAAGTAAAATCGTGCAAATGTGACAATTGACCCCATACCCAGGGTTGGTTGTCATATGACTCTGGATTGATTGTCATGTATCTATCATGTAGAAGAAACATACGACAAATAGTTCCTAGTTTAATATTTTATTAAAGTTAGTGCCAGTTTTTGGTAAATTTAACTTGATAATATATATTGCAGCATGAATTAAACGAAAAATTAATCATTTTCATAAATTTTGTAATATAATTCTCATAAACTTAGAGTAAATGAAATAATAATAATTCTTATAAACTTTGTAATACTTTCATAACTTTGAGTAAATAAAAAAATAATAATTCTCATAAACTTTGAATCTCATCTCATTTGAGACAACTTAGACCCTGAACGGTCATTTTTAACAAAGAAGTCATATTTATAAACTATGTTGCAATGACGGTTAACTAAATACAAGAAAAATTATCTAAAACTATAATATTTCTTATATGACTAAAAGGAAATTACGACTAATAATTCCAAAAACCAACGGAACAATAAAAATAGAGGTAAAGACAATTTACCCACGACCGCCAATTTTTAAAAAGTGCTCGTTAGTATCACATGCGATGTTTTCAAAACGAGCTATTTTGTACACCCGACTAACACGATAGGAGCAACTTACACTATAGAGAAGAATATTTCACTTAATCTATTAAATGAGATATAAGCTTTGTGACAACTTACCCGTGTGACTTCTAGCTCCAATCTCTCCTATCTTTAAAGTCGCGCTTGTAAACCCCAATAAATATCTAATTTAAATATTTAAATACAATTTTTAGGCACAGGCACTTTTGGCAGGGTGGTTCTCTGCAGGCATCATGAAACACCTCTCGCTCTAAAAATCCTCTCCATGGTGGACGTGATCAGACTGAAGCAAGTCGAGCACTTGCGCAATGAAGTCACAATTCTGAAGGAAGTTAAGCATCCTTTCATTGTCAACATGTAAGTATTATACGTCTATTATTGAATGGAAAACATTGCTTGAGAATGGTTGGCAATTACTCCCTAACTACTTCAAGCGTGCTTGCTCGAACGCGCGATGTAATGAAGGGAATGAAGAAAGTGTTGCGTTTGTCGGTCAAGGAAAAGATTCTCGTGAAGACGATACGGTAAAAAGCGCGGCCAAGTCTAAGCAGATACATGCAAACGCCGTTACGACTTGCGCCATGTTGCGATTAATAGCTGGATAAAGGCGAGAGAAATCGATCCACTCGCGAGAGGAACGCTTTTTCAGTCAGCGCTGCGAAATCGAGATCTGCGCTCGCGTAACAGCTCAGCTTGTCACCTTCTTTTCAAACTATGACCCCGGATTATATTCATAGACCGTTTCTTATTTCAAGACCGTCTTAAGTAACGTCTTAAGATGCTAATACGGCTCTGCGATTGGTTTATAACATCTTAACTCTAGCTCGCTACACTCCGGTCTAGTGGACCGTTGAACGTTTTTCAGTTTTCTAATTTTCACGTAATAACATAATTTTCTAGTTTCCTTATAATAAGTTTATAATTTTAATTTAAATCATTTTCTTGACCTAATAATTATCATAAACATCTTATTCAGAGTCTGTACTTCCAATTTCTACAGTACAAGCTAAAAAATATTAATTAGAATGAAAATGACAATGCGACAAAGTCGAGCGGTCTCACGGACCAGAGTGTGGCGAATTAAGGGCTCGAAAATAAGTGTGACTAGGATTAAGATTATGGGGCTGCTTTTTTCAGGCTGTGGAGCGGCAGGGACGAGGCCAGGGTGTACATGCTGCTGGAGTTCGTCGCCGGCGGAGAGCTCTTCTCCTACCTGAGGGCGGCCGGAAGATTCGCCGGACCCACGAGTTGTTTCTACGCGGCCGAAATAGTTTGCGCCCTGGATTATCTGCACAGCAAGCATATAGTTTACAGAGACCTCAAGCCAGAGAATCTTCTCCTCGATAGTCAGGGCCACCTCAAAATCACCGATTTCGGTTTTTCCAAGAAACTTACGGATAGGTGAGTCACTCAGAACGAGAATAACTTAAAAATAGGATATGAATTGACGACGATTGAAAATAAATAAATTGAAGTTTGCTTGTTAATAAAACGGTAAAAAGATTATCTCTAGTAAGCGTGTAAGAGTTAAAATTAACAAGTTTACATAATAAAATGTTCTGTAATCTAATGTCATTTTTTGTTTTTTACTTACTAATTTCTGTAAGTTGAAATTGCATTGATAAAGAACATCTGTTATAAAGCAATATCTGCAATGTCACACAATTAGCATATGTTACGGCTGAACTTCACCTGTTACGGCATGTCATAATAAACATTGTGAAACCGTGGCTATAATTAACACGTGCATTTTTAGAACATGGACTTTGTGTGGTACGCCAGAATACTTGGCGCCGGAAATAATTCAAAGCAAAGGACACAATAAAGCCGTAGACTGGTGGGCGTTAGGCGTTTTAATTTACGAGATGCTGGCGGGATATCCGCCGTTCTTCGACGACAACCCTTTCGGGATCTACGAGAAGATCCTGAGCGGTAGGATAGAATGGCCGAAGCACATGGATCCCATCGCGAAGGATCTGATCAAGAAATTATTGATCGCCGACCGTACCAAGAGATTGGGAAACATGAGGCAGGGCGCCGAGGACGTCAAGAGGCATCGATGGTTTAAGCTGGTCGAATGGCCCTTGGTAATTTGATCATATCGGTCTACTTAATTTCGCGTGATGTATGATGCGCAAGCGAGATAAAAAAAAATGACGGAAGCGAAAAAAATTAGTATTTAATAAGTGTAATCACTGTATGCGTGCCTTTACGTTTCGTGATATGTCGGAAGCGCAGCGGCGGTTAAACGATCGATGAATGTCCACAGGTGCCGCAAAGAGCCTTGACACCTCCGATAAGGCCACGAGTGAAAACGCCGGGCGACGCAAGCTGCTTCGACGATTATCCCGAAACCGACTGGCGTTCCCAACCACCCTTGCCGCCGGACCAACTAGCTCTGTTTCAAGATTTTTGACAGTTAGTGTGACGATGCCCCTTGAATAGTCACAAATATTTTAAGCTCACAAGTTCACCATGGCACCGCGCTAAATAGAAGAACTCACTTTGTGGTATAGAACAACCGTGATCACGATATGTTGATAATAATTAAATTTCCATTCTGTACATAGGTATAACTTTTTATATTTCGTTGCGTGTTACTTATTTATTTGTACGTGCTCTAAGCTAGATATTCCTTTTTGTTGTTTTCATGAGATTCTGTAAATAAAGGTTGAACAGTTGAAATTTTAAGTGTACATTTTAATGCTTAACTTATCTTTTTCTCTTAAAACTGTTGAGAGTCATAAGATATTACGTCGCCATACGTATATTGCTGAGCTGTATTTTTTAAATACATAATAGAATCAATTTATACTTTTAATCGCGGTCGTCGGAAAATAAATCTGTTTAAAGTACTGCATTTATCACGATTATCAGATTTGCCATCATATTTCATTAATTTTGCAAAATGTAATAAATTATTTAAAGTATCAGCCTTGACACGCTAGGTTTGCTTTATCGCAGCAACACAGCAACTTTCTACGCAAAGCGATAAAATCAACGTGATTCTGATCAAACAACAGTATAAAGCAGCACACCGTAGAAGAAGCATTATCAAGAGAATAGTTCTGTGTGTGAAATATTCTGTAAGCAGTGAACGTCAAAGAAGCATTGACAAAACCGTGGATTTTGGTCTACGTCACGATGTTAGATACTTCACAGCATAGGCGACATAGAGTGAAGAAGATTACAGTGAATCATGTAGAAGCCTCGAAAAGGATGAGAAAAGAATTATTCGACCATGCTAATATCAAATTGTACAATCGGTCGGTGGTAAAGAGTAAAAAAGTGACTGCTCTACAACTCTTGCGAGAATATCTGCCTATCAGTTCGGTGCATGGCATGCAGTACTTCAGTAAATTGCAAATAAAATCCAGCATTATCGGAAAGATCTTCTGGACTTTAATTATGATTTGCAGTTTTGTGTGTAGGTATAACGAATGTATACACGGAAAGAACGGTTTTGCTGCAAAGTATCTAAAAATTTAACTAGATACCTACAGATCTGAAAATAATTTTGTTGTACCATCAAAATAATTATGTAGAACACTCAAACTGATTGCTAAAATGTCAAAATATTTTTTATAGCATTATTATCATACTTCAGCGACCTACTATAATTATTTTGATGGTGCAACAAAATAATTTTTAGATCTGTACCTAGCTAAATATTTTATAGATACTTCAGCAAAACCGTTCTTTCCGTGTCATACACAGATATAATACATATTTGCATTTTTAACCCTTTGGCTATGATTGAGTTGATCACGGAGCTGTACCGCTGTATGCACAGCTCGATGAAACAAATGCAGATCAAAGAAAATGAGGATATTCTGTTTGATAGCGATAAGACATTGAGCGATAAGAAAAGAACCATGCTATAATTTATAGCGTTTTGTCGCAAAAGATCGTTTAAAATAAAGCCACTATAATGACATGGCCAAAGAGTTAATTATTAATTAGCTGTAGTGCTCGATATACGTTGAAATTTGTCAAATGTGACATCGTTCTTTTAGTCTTAGCTTTGATGCTTCATAAATTCTGGGTGCGTTACAGCACTAATCCAACCCGCAGCATTATTCGGTCGTTTCACACGCCAATATTTAGGGCCCCTTTCCCAGCTCTGACTATTTGTCCATTAATACCACCGAAGGCTGCAAGACGCAGAAAAGTATTTGAAAGTTTACATATACCGCACAATATGACTAACAACACAGCGAGATTCCTAGTTAGGTACATGTATTTTTTATTACAGTGCACGTAATGTGTAAAAGTAAACAAATGCAATTATGCAATTCTGCAAACAAGCAACTAATATTTAAGATTTATATTTAATAATAATAAAGAGTACGAAATTTCTCTTAGATACGGACCCGCATTTGCGAATGAGAATGCTCCTGGTGGTAAGACGCATGTGGACGAGTTGAAATTACTGTTAAAGACAAATAATATGACGCTGGTAGATTTAGTAAGAGCTTTGCGACCTTGCGAAGACATATTCGATTTTTGTAGTTGGAACGACGATGAGAAAGATTGCAGCGAACTGTTCAAAGTATCTTACACTTTCGCAGGTATATGTTGTTCTTTCAATTATCTTCTCGAAGATTACATAAAAAATGGCAGGTAATTATATTTATTTCATTACATATGAATTATTATTATTACACAATTGTCTCACGTCTTGACTTCGTTTCAATTAAAGTAAGGCCACTGCAGATTTCGACGATCTTCTCACAACTCCTTTCTACGGAGCAAGATCCGGTCTTAAGGTTATTTTAAATCGAGATTTTTTGGTCGAGGATGGGGATGACACGGAAGAAAAATACGTCAAATATTCAACAAATTCCGTCGGTCTTGTGGTACAAAATTGACACAGATGTAATATTAACGTTTCTAAATAATTTAACGTTCTTCGAGTAATTTTATGTTTCCTGTATTAAAAAAGAAAATTATATTCACGAATGTCAGTGGGAGACATTTGCCTCCCACATTTCTTCAAATGTGTATTGTATATATCTGATTTTTTTTCTGTGCGATAGATGTTCCCTCATCATCCTCTGGAATATGTCACCACTATAGCTACTAGACAAATTCTGCAAACAGAGCAAGAATTACAGGTGATCATGTATTTTCATATATAAATCTGTACCTTAGAGGTCAAAAATCATATCTCCGTTATTATGAATTTAGATAAAACAAGATTTAAAGTTTTAAATACCCGAGAAAAAATATTCATATTTGATCATATATGATCATATATGAATGGCCATATATGGTCAGATATGGAAATTGGCCAGATCTGAGGATATATGATCTGGTATTATTGTATATGTTAATATCTGATCATAACTGATGCCCATTTTTTCATATCTCTCTGAGGATTGATCAAGAATGGTCTCAGATCTGGCCAATTTCCATATCTGACCATATATGGCCATTCATATATGATCATATATGAAAATTTTTTCTCGGGATATTTTCAAAAGTTATTTTTTAAGAGTATGTCACTTTATTATAAAAGTAGACTCCACGATACAACTAATACAAAAATTGTGCCGCTCTATAGTGCGAGACAGTGTCGTGTCTTTTGATACCGTTCTTATAACACTGTTTGTCAAATTTTAAATACGAGAAGCAGATCCCATCGAATGCCATCTATCGAATACTTTTTGAGACGCAATATCTGATCTGAATCATATATAATCTTATATGACTATATAGGTTCATATATGATTATATATGCTCTATATATGGGTATGTAAAACTTATATCTGTGTTCATATCTTATTTATATATGTTCATATACTGTCAGATATAAATATTTTTTCCGCGGACATTTTATTCGCCTAAAAATTCGGGAAAAATATTCATATCTAACAGTATATGAACAGATATAAGTTTTACATACTCATATATAGAGCATATATAATCATATATGGTTATCTATCGCCATATATGATCAGATCTTGTGTCATGTATAATGTACGATGTGATCATATATGGCGATAGATAACCATATATGATTATATATGCTCTATACATGGGCATGTAAAACTTATATCTGTTCATATCTCATTTATATATGTTCATATACTGTCAGATATGAATATTTTTCCCGGACATTTTATATCATTATATCCCAATCTGGTCATATATAGACAGATCTGATCATGTTTCATATCATTTCCGGCCGTATATGAACATATACAATCATATACAGCATCGTGTGTCTTGTCATATATGATCATATACAGTACCGATACAGTTATGTATGGCCACATATAATTATATCTGATAATACATGGCCGAACATTCTTTATATACGACCATGTGAGGCCAGATACGATTATGTATAGTGTCATATCTGCTACACATAATAATATGTCTGACCATACATGAACTTATATGATCAGATCTTGTGCTATGTATAATGTACGATCTGATCATATATGGCGATAGATAACCATATATGATTATATATGCTTTATATATGGGCATGTAAAACTTATATCTGTTCATATCTCATTTATATATGTTCATATATATATCATATATGTTTATATATGTTCATATACTGTCAGATATGAATATTTTTTCTCGGGTAGGAAAATAATATATTTTTTTACATATAAAATAAAAAAAAAGTTAACTGACATGTTTAATAGTACAACTGCCAATAACACGCTGTACCCTGTTTAAAAATTAGGCACTGTAAAGATTTTTAATATGACTTTTTTCCTGAACATTGTGTATCTTGGGAACTAATAATAATTAATAGACATTATAAGACGCATTACCATTATATAATTTAAGCTCCTGTTATATTGAAAAATGTATTAACTCCATTTTGACAAAAACTGGAGGTACGATTTTTTACTTCTTAAGTACAAAAATACAATTATATTCTTTTAAGTAATATTATCAAAAAAAATGTTTAGTCAAACATTTCCTAAGTATTTCGCATAATATCTGATTACTTTGGCGCAATCTAGATCTCCATAATTCCGTCTGTCAAGAAAAAACTGTCCGGGTATTATAAACGAAATTCTATCGGTAAATGGGTTCCAAAATGCGCAGACAAGAAAACTGAACTGAAGTATTTTCCTGTATATCAATATTCCAACTGCTTTATCAGCTGCTCTATAGAGGCTGTTCTCCAAGCCTGTGGTTGTGTGCCACATTACTACACGCCTATAGCTCATAAATATTCTTTCAGAGTAACTTTAAAGTTTTATAATAAAATGATGAAAATTTTATAATAAAATCATAGCATATTCTATAAATTAATATACTAATACTTGTAGATTTGTGACTGGGAAGATTTCGAGTGTCTTTACAGGAACGCTAACAATATACGGGTCATTCAAAATGTTTTTACAGAAAATTTCACGTGTGAATGTTTAACTCCATGCTGGAACGTAATATACGAGCTACGAACTTCCATGCTTGTTTTAAATGGTGATCACTATTTCAATTCCCCGATGTAGTAAGTAATAATAAAACAACCCAAATCACATATCTCTTAAGGCCTCCTGGGTACTCGTCGCGGCCATGTTGGACTGTGACGTCAGGGCGAGAAATGACACATTGGAAATTCTTGCGTGGTATTTCCAAATAAAAAGATATTTGCTTAAAATATCACTACAGATCACTTAATTGAGCACATTTTAAAAATACTCCGAGTTGCATCCCTTTCCCTTAACAGTTATTAAACATCCGTAAAACGAATGTGAAACGATGCAGGCTTATGCGCAGGCGCATGACTAGATTTCGTATTACATTAATTTTACGGCTGTTTATTAACTGTCAAGGGAAAGGGGTAGATCTAACCTGAACTCGGAGTATTTCCAAAGTGTGCTGAAGTGATCTGAAGTGTTATTTTATGCAAATACCTTTTTATTTGGAAATGCCATGCAAGAATTCTCAACGTGTCAAATCTCAACGTTTCTCGCTTCTGACGTCACATCTCACGAGATGTCGGGAAAGACCCCAGGAACCTTAAAACATTGTTTTTAAAAAATATATTGCATTCCCATACATATATTTTTGTTTTATTTCAGCCGAAATCTTTCAAAAGCTCAGTCTGTTTTAAAAGTATTTATGAGATCCGAGACATTTATAGAAATGGATACAATCCCGGTTGCTGACGAATTATATTTGCTAGGTAAATGATCGTTTCCACTTCCATACTAATCTTTTAATGTCTTAATTAAAAGGAAAACTTTTCAGCATCGCTGGGTGGCATATTTAGTCTTTTCTTGGGATGCAGCTTCATAAGTGCCATCGAGATTTTTTACTTTGTAGGATTATTTTTTCGTACCAAGTCCAAGAAATCAAAATAATCGTCGATCAGAAGTTTCACGCCGATATATTAAACAGCGATTGTTTGCAATATATTAAACAATATTTGTGTAATTAAGATTGTAAATTTTTAACAATATAATTGGATGTCCGATCGCATTAGAAGGATTGATTAAATGGGATACTTGTTGGCATTGCTACACCGGCATCTTTCGGGACACCGGGTGTGCGGATGCCACGTCGAGCAACTACGAATCTGGAGCGATTAGATCTATTTCGAGCGGTTACTGGAGCGCTGCCGTAACATTTAAGTCCACGCCCGTGAAAATGTTTACTATACGACGAGTGTCCTATGCTACCGCGCGCGGGCGATCTTCAGAACGAAATCGTGTAACAAATGACCCACACAAGTTATGTTGCGACTTCTGGCCCTTCTTCAGGGTGTCGTTCAATCGGTTATGTAACTTGACACGCACTTAATTTTCGTACTCGTGTATCTCGTTTAATTTGTGCATTTCGTCATCCGCACCTGCACGCACCTGTCCGTTAATGTTGGCAATAATATAAGAAACATTTGAAATAGTCACATGGAAATATAACGGGATACGGTCAAGTACGAAGATAACAGATTTTTCAAAATAAAATAAATTTACAAAAAACACGTGATCTGTCAGAGGCGAGCAAACTTGGTATTTATATTAGTAATTATAGAGCAAGAAAAGATGAGAGGAACGGATACTTTGCGTATACGGAAAAAGTGGATATTTAATATCATAAAAGTCAGTATTGAGAAGTGCTCGAATACAACAAGCGAGTAATTCGATATACTTGTGCCATACGGTCTCAGGAAACTCTCCGCCTTACATAATGTTTGAAAGCTTTTCGCTAACTCAGCCCTAATTGCGGCCCAACATTGAAATGTGTACTAATCATGTCGTCTATTTTTGCGTACGCTGTCGAAAATACCGATTTAGTTCTACGCGGAACGTACGGTCGAACTTCGAGAGCTGGAAGCGCCGACTATTTTTGGAGAAACGCCCACACATAACGCGGGCATGAGCGTCGTCCACATCTCTACAAAGTTCTCTCTATTTGCATCTCTTGTAATAAAATTCGAATTTTTTTGTAATTGCGTCTTTCTTTTTCAATCAGTCTGCTTTGCGCATACCTCGATAATAATCAAATAATGACGAGTTATTTCCGGAGAGGCAGAAAGTAACAGCGAAATAAAACTACTGTAGCCGGCTTTCCATACGAAGAGATTTATTTTATTGTTTGTAGCGCGTCGTGCATCGAAATTATATACTACAACAAATTTTTAAAGAAACTTTTTATAATACATTTTTAATATCGCAACTGTGTAAAGGTAAACAAAAACCGAGATATACGAACGTACGTGAAACAAACTGATATATTTATTTCGGTCACTTCCCAGATGAGCACAATTCAATAACGATGCGAATTATAACTGTAGATAATGTATTCATAGCTAATTATCTAAGAAGATGTAATTAGTGTAAAATCGATAGCCGATTCCCACGACAAAGTGGCAAGAAATTAAAGCGAGACACAATGGGGGAATATACTTTTGAAATTCTTCCTATTGCTCGGTAAATATATTTTTGAATAATTCTCATCGCCGAAATCGGTCACGAAAACAGTCAAGGATGATTTGCGTAGAACATGTCTCCAGGCGCCCAGATTGTAGAAAATATAATAAATGAGAACTGGTGAGAGCTTCGAACGAGGTGTCCGTGACGTTGGTGACGATTTTGGATCCTCTGAACGCATCCGCCTTTTGACACGTATTTTCTCTGTTGTTCAGCCCTAAAATATACGATGTTTCATATTTGAAATATTATTAAATGTAATTTGAGTTTATATATTGTTGTATCGTTTAATCGAGTGATTTATTATTGATAAAACAACATAAAAAACAATACAACATCATAAGATATATAGGATTAAAGCAAAGCAAAATAAATAATCAAATTCCGCTTACTGTTCGGAGATTTCAATGACTAATTTAACACACAATACCTTCTTAACCCCATAGTCTTACTCTGTAACTTCTCTCATATAATCTTAATATTATAAAAGGTACGAATACCTTTAGACAATTTTAATTAAAATAGTGAAAAGCTTTTATTTTATGCAATTTTATCAATAATATCAAAATTAATATATGAAAAATACTCGGGACGCTCGACGCGAGTACGCAAATGAAAATCGGGACTTAAACACATTCATTAATAGACGCAACTCACCATGGTGAGGAATGTCTGTCGTGCTTAAAAAAACAACCCTGAGTATAACACCCAAAGCGAGATTAATAGAAGAATAAGGATGAAATACGTCATTAAAAGATTCGTCGTCTCGTGGGCCGCTTGTGGCATGTTTTCACCGATATGGACAGCTCTGTGTGTTACGACATACAAATTATATTATTCACTAAAAATACACTCATTATCCAATAAATTAGATTATCATAGATAAAGAATCAATCGATCATCTTTTTCAAATTTATTTTATATAAAACGGTATATAACATTAGAATATTTTTATTAAAGTCGTTCCGATCGATCTTCCTTTGAATAAATAACGATAATACTCACGAATGATTGGATAATCACGAGCTATAATTACGAAATTTGCCGTTACAATAGCCGTACTCTATTTCCGAATGTAAATGTTATTACATGAGAACACTTTGAGAGCTTTCTATCTTCAAGATCACTCAGATCCAGGAATGCGTTCCTCGCCGCCCTATGTGCGATCGTAGACTGGATCACGCGGTGCAGGATTCGCGCGCTCGGGCCGCCTTGCGCGATCCCGAAATTCCTCCAGGAACCGCATCACCATCCCCACCCGTAGCCACTCGGCGTGTACCGTGTCGCACCTTCCCGCGAAGCACCTTCTGCTCCAGGATTGGCAGAAGTCGAGATCCCACCATCGGCTGATGTTGCTTGGAGAGCAACGAGTTTCTCGCTACCTCGAGTTATATTAAGGCATTGTGGATGTGTTAGGCGTAACTTCCTGACAAAAACGCCGTCAGATCGGTTCCAGATAACCGTCGAGACACCGTCTATAGGTATTGGCAGGTTCAAGATACGTTACGAAATCAATATGCAACAGCGCGGTCCATTAAGCGCGCCGTGATTATAGGAGAGCTGCAAGATGCTTCGTGTTATTCTGAAATCCGTTCGGGTGTACTGCCAGAACTGTTGCGCGCGATTAAGATTTCACTCCTTAGCTGATGTGTGCCAATATAGAAGGCCGTCCATCATTTTCGGGCTCTCGTCTAAATTTAACTCGTTTAGCCGAACATCAATATCTCATGATGAACAATGTACGGACATCCCCGAACTCCAGCTCTCGGTCGTTATATAACGCGTCTTTCTCGTTAAAAACACATCCCGGGCACTACTAGTCTTCTAATTTATGAATTAGACTCTCCATCAAAATCGAATTTAAACATAATTTTATGGAACGTATCAGCATCCAAAGGCTTAATCGATTCTTTAATTTTCTAATTTATTGAATCGGTTTAATTGTAATAGTAATCGATTTAATTTAATTAGCCGAGATGATTACTTAGTTGGGTAATTAATAGCACTAATTACTAATTATATAAAAGTCTTAATTACAATTTTATTGTTGGATACATAATGTACATAATGTTCGCATGTTGTTCGCAATGCCATGCACAATTTTATCTATATAATTAATTGGTTGGTAACTGCATATTAGTTTCTGCATGATCTTTATGAAATCGTTTCTGAGATATGCGATGAAGACATCCTTGCATATAATACTATCTACATAGGCACGCAAATATGGCTGCGTTCAAAGCAATAACTTTGGACACGATATGACACAACTTACGTTACGAAAATAGGAAAGCGAAACTTTTATTACGGATTAAACTCGCGACACGGTACACAAGGTGCGCATATAAATAAAGATTATTCTAGGATACAATATTTCGCGTTCTACAAATTCCGTACCGATATACAAAAGTCGCGGCGTACACATTTTTTATGTGGCTTTTACGAAACTCGGCTTTGAGTAAGAAATTGACATTGATTCTTTCTTGGCACAAGCAAAAACGAGTTCTTTTATTTGCTTGACTATCCTTAACCCGTTGTGGTCACATGGGGTCCACTGGACCCCAGTTTTTTTTTTTTTTTTTTTTTTTTTTTTTTTTTTTTTTTTTTTTTTT
>NW_020213430.1:538935-592881 GCF_003070985.1 Temnothorax curvispinosus | reverse complement strand
TTTTTTTTTTTTTTTTTTTTTTTTTTTTTTTTTTTTTTTTTTTTTTTCAAGTATACTATTTTGAGAGTAAAACGTACAAAGTTTTTTTGCTCTATCTAAAAAAATTTTGATAAATATTTTTGTGAAAACAATCAAATTTCTCGAAAAAAAATTTTTTTCTCGCGTTTTTTCAACATAAAAAAATTTTTTAAATTATTGGATTATCAAGAGGAAGTCATAAATTAATTCCAGTTCAAGGTTTGAGTCGATACATAAAAAAAAAACGCAAATGGAAACTGTTGTGGGGTCCATTAGACCCCGTGTGACCACTACGTTATTTTTAGGAGGTGTGACCACAACGGGTTAAATTCTTGGCACCGAACTCCGCCGCTATACATTTAAAACGCCATAACTTTAAAAATAAATAGTTCTAAGGCGTATCTGCGAGCATGTGTATGAATCGTAAAATATGATAATTATTGTTGCGTAATTAAACATGTAGTAATAATTTAAATAAGTAATTTAATATGTGTAACTTTTCGTACGTAAAAGAAATGAGAAGAAAGATTCAACATACGTACAATTCATATTCCGCAATTTATGAAACAATTTACATTTTAATCATGTACATTTTACATTTGTAATATATCTTTGTATGTACATTTTAAAATATTTATTTTGCATCTTTTAATTTTAATTTCTTTATCAAAACAATGTATGCCATGTAGTGTACACGTTTTTTTCATATGAGTATAATTTTGATTTTTTTTAAATTCTATAATACAGTACATAACACGAGGTAGTGCGAGGCTTGGTCTATACAAAATAAAATCTTCAATAAATAACTGAAAAAGTTTACTATTCGGCTCTGAGGTTTCAGAAAACCTCAGAGCCTTTTCTGTATTATTGCATTTTACAAAATACTAACAATAATTATTCATCCTAACGCGTGAACTGGCCTGTTTTGTCATATTACATAGACTTTAGTGATATGACAGTTTACTTGTACATTTGCTTCTGTTGATATTAACGAGCACCTTAAGCCAAGGAAAATCCCAACACATCCTCCAACGAGTAGTCAAACAGCCTTAAATCTAATTTGTACAGATCTGCCAGCTTGCGAAGCTGCTTGTAGCTTAGAGTAGAGTAATATCTATCCAGTTTTCTTGACGTTGGCTCGCTGCTTGAAGGTCTAGCTGGAAAACTGCATAATTATATTTAACAAGGTGTTTCGCGAATATATCTACAGAGAATTCTAGATGTCTATAAACGGAAAGAACAATTTTGCTGAAGTGTCTAAAAATTTAGCCAGATACAGATCTGAAAATTATTTTGTTGCAACATCAAAATAATTATGTAGAACACTCAAACTGATTGCTAAAATGTCAAAATTTTTTACGGCATATCATCATACTTTAGCGACCTACTATAATAATTTTTATGGTACAACAAAATTATATTTTCAGATCTGTATCTAGCTAAATTTTTAGGAAAACAGTTCTTTTCGTGTATTAAAATTGTCATCTTGTTATTGCAAATATCGTCACAAGTGCATTGTACTTACTTCACGGATGTGACACCTATCCGTTCGAGAACTTCCGTGGCGTCTTCGACCAAACTCTCGTACTTGCTTACGAGATTGTAATTAACTATGCACGGTTGGCAAAGATCGTATATCGGTCTCCAATGTTCATTCCGAGTTCCATTCTCGGTGTCGTCGGTGATGAAATCGACGAATTCGTGAAACGTCACGTCGTCGCCATTCCTCAAAGACTCCTCGGTCGCGTTCGGTCTGTATTTCTGCAAAAATGTCGCGTAGTTAAAGTCTCGCTACTTGTGTGGCTTGGTTTTTTTTCAACGTTGAGCTATTCATCTCGATTTGCATACGGAACTTATCGTTAACGGTTAACGCGATAAAAGTGGGACAGAATTATATAATCGTAATCATATTCCGAGAAGTGCTCAATTATACGGTACTTTTAAATTTGATGCAATTTTACTGAAAAGAAACAAGAATTTAAGTCTATTAATGCCTAAGTAAATAAATATTCTCTTTCTATATAGACGCGCATGGCTCATCCATATAACTAAACTGACTCGATAGAAAGAAGAAGCATCAAAACAGCCGTTTATTGACATTCTGCCTGCTTTGCTTTGAACTATCATATCTAAGATGAGATCATTGCGCGAGGTCATAAATTAATCCGTAAATATATTGCGTGATGAATCAAATACGCGATCAAAATTAAAATTAAAGAATCACAAAGCAATACGTGTAGTATAGAACTATATATTTGCATTGTACTATATTTAGAAAGACACGTTCCTCACCTTGACGATTTTTTTGCCGAAGCGAGTCTGGAAATATTTCGCACTTTTCTCATGTTTGGTCTCCAATTTATTCCGATAGGCCGATAAAAGCCTCTCCAGAGGATGTCGCACGACGATTAGCTTGTCGTACGTCGCCAATTTCTTCTCTATCTCGGGCAGAGTGTAATTGTTCAATCGCTGAAAAGTGCCGGGGGAATGAGCTTGATCGGCCGGTATTTCTAAAGGATCGTTACCGGGCCATTTTCCGGTCGCGATCATTAATACGCGCTTCCAATTTGTGCAAGCCACCTGAAAGATGAAAGAACGCTTAGAACGTGCAACGCAAAAATTTATTCTTTACACGTTATTCTAGATCATCTCGATGAAAAGACGACGAGTTTTTTATACCTTTGGTACATAACAATAGAGCAATTCATGCAAATCATCCACGAGGATATTTCTGAATGATTCTGGATTTAACGCGTCAATATCAACCTCGCTACTTTCAAGCTCGCAATTATATTGCAGTCTTT
The DNA here is from genome assembly GCF_003070985.1 of Temnothorax curvispinosus. NCBI lineage: Eukaryota > Metazoa > Arthropoda > Insecta > Hymenoptera > Formicidae > Temnothorax > Temnothorax curvispinosus. The sequence goes on along the minus strand of NW_020213430.1, from coordinate 590,059 downwards.
CCTGTCTCTCGACCAAGGCCGACCTGGCCAACGCGTTTGGCCCTGTCCAGGAATAAATATATTTGTTCGGCTCGAACGGTTTCTTGTTTTCGTCATTTGAATAGATTTGCTCGACGTTCGTGTTTGCGTTCGCGGTCGTTTTCCATATAACAACGAGTAAAATTATCCTCCACGCTCGACATCCTGTCATCGTTTTCCTTTATCCACCGCGAGCATTAGGCTCTCTTGCAAGGTACAGTCTGTAAAAACTCTGAATCTGCAAAAAAAGAACGGTGCACTTTTTTTACGGAGTTCTCCATTCCAATGGAACACCATTGCAAAATCGTAATAATAATTCTGTATACTAAACGCAATATTCTCTTGTGCTACTTTCGATTAGACAGACATATAAATCGTATACGACAATAAACCAGTTATAAGTAGATTATTATCGATTTATTATACACGACAGGCGTGTGTGAAATAATATCGATAAAAAACTTTGCACCGTAAAACGACACGATAACTCGGAATATATTAATGGCATAAGAATTAAAAAAATTTACATAAAATTTACAGATATATAGTTATTTATATATGTACAATAATTTAAAAAAAACGTGAATTATTTATTTTCTCTCTAAACCTGAATCAGTGAATAGTACTTAACTGCTGACTATTCACTGATTCAGATTTAGAAAGTTTGTTTACTAAAAAAATTAGGAAAGATTCTCAATTCCGGCTTTACAAAATTGCGGACAGAATTAGTAAACACATAAAAATGATATGCTAATCGTTAGCTATAAGTGGGTGGCTGCGGCGATTTGAATTGCAAACATAAAAAAAAATTTAACTTATTTAAAATAAGAAATCAAGAAATATTAACGAGAATCGACGTTTAATTCTTAATAACAATCTTCTCTAGCCGGCTTCAATCAGTTTTTACACAGTTGATAAGATACGTTACAAAGTAGCACAATTATTATTACATATCTACGATCGAAGTCGAGCAAATTCTTTTCGTTTTTAACTAATTATTTATATAATCAAGGCCATTAAGGTATTTGCATCGCAAAATATCGATTCTTTTTTTCTTATTTTTTTACAACTTTTGTTCATTCTTTTGTATCTCTTTTTATTACTTACTAGTCGCATTTTCTTTTCTTTGATACAGACAATAGGACAATAAACCGCGATGTAACTTTCTAGGTCAATGTTACGGTCGTAGCACAAGTGCAATGCAGACAATGTCTCCTTTTTTACGCGTGCTTATATTTATCAAATAATGCATAGTATAAAAATGCAAGATTCTCAATTTTCAAAATGACTGATGATAATTTTTATCTTTTTCAGGTACTTTCTGGTATAAATCTGTAGTTTCTTGTTACAAACATTCTGGCAAAAAAATAAATAGATTTTTTAATGAAAATTGTTAATTTTATAAAAATGTACTTCTAAGAATAAAGTCGCAAAAATTATTTTAATAATAATCATTATTGGATTGAACATCCGATAAAGTCTTCACATTTTTGTAAAATACAAACAACTGTGTGTGTGTGTGTGTGTGTGTGTGTGTGTGTGAAATCCGAAAATAGCAAAGTAGTATTGTATCGTCTGTAAGACGTAACAAGCGCAACTAAACGCATCCTGAAAATATTAGAGGGTAACCGCTGCTGTTTGATATAGATATCTCCGAAGTATGTGTCAAACACGTGCTCATAATGTCACATTCCACTCAGGTATGGCGGAATCGAATGTGGAAATGGAGAACAACCGGCAAAAAAAAAATCGATTTAATGAAATATGAAAAAGTGATGACGCAAAAACCAGCATTGCATTCCACCGCAAGTTGTCCTGATTCAAAAGTATTCCAAGGAATACTTAGCTACTCCAAAATTCTATGCATCGCGTACCACATATCATACGACAAGAATTTTAATTGAAATCCCGCTGACAGCGTCGTGTCCCCACATATTAATGATACATTTAACCCAAATCAATCACGCAAAGTCATATTAGAGATCCGTAATTGTCAATAAATATTCGAATCGTCAACGAGAGTGACGTGTTCCATTTATCATCACTGTTAGTCAGCGAAATTCGCTGTAATGACACGTGAAGTTTCTTCGATATCACAGTCAGTTCGTTGTGACGAGATCACTTCGACCGAGCGGTGATTAATCGCGATCGATCCGCATAGCCACTCCTTCGTAATTATTCAATCCTACAATTATTTATGCTTACGTTTTTGACCACGAATTATAAGTAGCTCGCGAAAGGATTAAACGCGAAAAATCCGATGTCTCCGCAATAGTCGCGACTTACTTCGTGATCCGATTAGACAGGTAAGGCGTGTTCAGAATCGGAGCAATTAACGTGCTCCGCAATTCCGCAAATCCCACGGAGCGCGCGCGGTCAAGCGCACCGACGTTCTCCCCAGAGCTTCATGAAGACCTTGGCCTCCCAAGGGCGCGTTATCGGCGCGCCCGATAAATTGTCCGATCGTCTCGCGGCTCGAAAAATCTCTCTTCGGGACCACAAAGTCCAACACACTTCCGTTTCACTTTTCCCGATACTTCGTGCGGGATGCACGGCGAACTGGCCGCGCGCGCGACAACGTGAAACTCATCGACGGATACCGCGCACCGTAAGGAGAACACGGAGTGGTCAAGCAGCCGATCGACGTAACAGCCGGCGATCGCGTTAGGTCGCCTGGAAGAGACTCTCAGGAACGAAACACCGATGTGTCGGTGTGTGAAGTGAAAGAGACGGGCTGCGCGCGCCACCGCTCTTTCGTTCTCGTTCCCTTTTCGGTCGTCCCAGATCGGTCCATCCTCCTCCGACTCGGCGGGTTCGTATCCACGGATTTCCCCACTTTCGGGCTTAACCCGCTCGTGTGCGTATATTCGTAGAAACCAAAGATCACGTGATGTAAAATCAAATCACCCAATGCATAATTGATGAGCTCGCACGAGCGAGCTGATGGGCCGCCGCCTGTCCTCGCGGCGAACCACGAAAAAAAAAACCTATGACCGATGTCCGATCTCAATCTTAATAAGCAAACGGAATTCAACGTAAGTACGCCTTAAAATTTATCCAAGTGGAACGAGATAAATTGGAGACCGTGATCTCTTTGATCTTTGAGCTGTGAACACGTTACAGCTGAATCGAATGTTTCGCGTTGTTTTACGTGTTTATTCATATTTCGCACTTTTCCTGATCGTCGCCGACAGTTTCATCTCATTGCATAGTTTACATACTTCACTTTCACTTTTATGTCACATACGTGATTTTCTTAAAATGGTTCTCTTCTCGACGAAATGACCACATGCGCTATGACGTAATTTTTTCGTTACGTAACTTACACGAAATTCTCTGTGCCATAAATCCTTTTTCCTTTTATGTTGCAATAGTTACTGATTTATCTATTTTATTTCTGATAAAAATATCAAAAACTGCTATATATGGTGTTCAAAAATTGCGGATGATTCGCTTAATAGTTGATTAAAATTTTTGTCCAATTTGAAGTTCATTTTTCCTTCCAAAAACATCAAAGCACATTAATAATGCTTTTATTATTAGCGATTTAAACAAATAAATTGCACTTTTTGAGAACTAAAAATTAAAATCAATTTTCTAAATAATCTCAGATGGAGTTTACCTTACTAGAATTTTAATTTAAAATTTAATTATTGTTTAGTAATAAATTAGTCATTTCCTTAACATCTAAAAAGAAATCGAGTCTAAATTGATAAAAGAATCTATCATTAAAATGAATTTTTATTTTGAAACATTGAAATCTGTATATATATTACATTGACTTAACTTTGTTTATTTTAAACTAATTTAACTAATCTAAGAAGTTTAAAAACAAAGCTTTGAAATTTTTATATTTCCATTATATGAAATAAATTAGTATCTACATATTCATGAAAAATTGAAATCTTTTAGTTTTTCAATTTCATAGACTTTTGTAAATCTTATCGACATAAATAAGTTTTACAGCTTTTATATATTATTAATTACAAAATACAGTTGGTTCCCGCTGAGTGAATTGTAGGTCGGGAAATGCGGTCATCAGCTATGCTATGTAAGAGTGACCTTTTTAAAGGAAGATTATATCAAGTTACAATCAGGGTCAACGAGTTTTATCATAGGTTAGCAACATGTTCACATACGCAATCACAGATAAATGTCGGATAGATAAAATTGCTCCCGATTCGCGTTGTGTTTAACAAACTTCAATACGAGTAAAATTAGTCACAAAATCAGCTCGTATAGCGATGTAACGCAGAAATGTATTCTATATAAAACAATTAAATGGTTTAACAAGCGAATAAGTTAGAAAAGTGAGAAATTATAAGATATATCAAGAAAAAGAATGTAATCAGAAAAACCGGTCTCTTTTCAACAAATCTTATGTCAAATCTTACACTAATAAAAAAATGTTTTAAATTTTAGTAAATATTAGTTTGCATACGACTGTAACTCCATTTATTAAAATAAAAAAATTTTCCTTTTTATTAGCATATTTTTTCTCAGTGAATACACATATACTAATAAAAAGGAAAATTTTCTTTATTTTAGTAAATGGAGTCACAGTGGTATATGCAAACTAATATTTACTAAAATCCAGAACATTTTTTTCTCAGTATACATATAGGTACGTATATATATCTGAGAATTTATTTCTTATAATCTCGTAACTGTCTTGTTAAAGGCATTTATATGCTGATGTTTTCTGAAATGTTATCTTCTATGTGATTTTTCACATATCATCAGTGAATCGAACATCCGCGACATAACTTTTACTGCAGCGGAGATACAGACAACGTTAAATACTTGATAATCGCGACCTCTAACTCGGTGGAATAACACTTACAATAGCATTTGCGCAATAAGAGTTGAAATTATTCGTTTGACCTGAAAATACAAAAAAAAATTGTATATAAAGCCACGGGAATTTCAGCAAAAGGAGAAAGTATCATGACTTCTCGACTTGGCCTTCAGTACAATCACCGGAGCGAGATGACGTTTAGTCTTGCTTCGGCTTTCGTTCTTAGAACATCTCTCTACTGCGCCGGCAATCAAAAACGCGCACAAAATAAAAGTGAGAGTGGATATTAGAGATAAGAGAGGAAACACAGTTTTGGTAAGACACAAGAAGAAGCAACTGATAAGCACTTTTGTTGCGTTACCGAAATATCTGTCACGATTAAGCAATACACTTTCACGTGTTGAAGCCTTGAGATTCCCGCAAATGTTTTCTCAAATTGTGACATCGTATTGACGTGAAAACTTTGAAGTTTCCAAAAGTTTACGCACGATCACAAAAACTTCCAGAAATATTATTTAAAATTAAATAAAGTTTTAATTCAGTATATTTCCCCCTTCTATCACAGAAATAATTATAAAATGATAAACAAATAATTATAAACAAACATCTCTTGCCTGACAAGAATACGTCAAAATTTTTTGTAATAAAAATAAGAAAGTTATTTTCTGTGATTTTTATCTGTAATAACTGAAATATTCTTCTAATTTGTAGGTAACGATAGAACATTACGCACGAAATAACGAGAGAAAATGCTATTAACAATAGCATTTTGGATGTTAGTCATTTTAATTACTTTTTGGATTCTCCTTGGTCCTGTCACAAGATTTCTGCGTGTGCTATGGGAAATTATTATGCAAATATACAATAAGAAAACAATCGATTTGCGAACAAAGTTCGGTGAATGGGCGAGTAAGCATGAAAAAATTATGTCTTTTAAACTTTGATTGTATTTAATTTATAAGTATTATTGAAATTATTAACAACCTCCTGATCCTTAATATAATATTTTATCTTATCACTTTAGACATTTTCTACGAGATGAAAGAAAGGCAAAAAAAAATCTCTCAAAAAGTACATAGAAATTGTTATCTCACAAAACTACATAGAAATTTTTATTAATTATATTATATAAGTAAGTTATGTAAAAAGATGCTTACATATCACATATTCTAGTTGTCACTGGCTCGACTGACGGTATCGGTAAAGCTTACGCCAAAGAATTAGCAGTAAGAAATATGAATTTAATACTAATTAGCAGAAACTTAGAAAAGCTTGAACGCACAAAGGACGAGATACTGCTAATAAATCCAAAAATTGAGGTGAAAGTTATCGCGGCAGATTTCGCCGAAGGAGAAAATGCTTTCACCAAAATCCATCCCCTGTTGCAAGATATATCCGTCGGCATATTAGGTAATTAAACTTATTTATTTATTTACTGTAATAAATTAGTGGCTGCAATCCCATAATCCTTGCATGGCAAAAAAAAGTAGAAATTACTAATGTTCAATATTTGAGCTGTTTTTCTTTTCAAATGATATATAAGTCGATTTTTGAAAAAAATGAGTTACTTTTACAAATTTTAGTCCTTTTTATTTTCAAGTTCAATACTTTACAATATTCTGATAAATTAGTCAATAGAAATTTGACTAAATTTTATTGGTCATTTTAATGTGGCCAGTACGAGTTTGAAAGTGCGGTTGTGCACGCGACTAGTCAAACCTTATAGTACAAATAATTATACTTGATTGTGATGTCCAAACCGGTTCTATTGAAATCCTCTTCAGTTAGTGACGTGTGGTGGACTGGCATAAATATTTTTTTTGAAAGTGTGAAATAAGTTTATTATTTTTAACAATTTCTTTTAAACTGTACATGGCCTTGAACAAAATTTGAGCAAATTGTCAGCAGAAATACTCAAGTGTGTAAGCGGTTTTAAGTTATATTATTCAACTGAATTAAAGATACTATGTAATTAGTAAAACTATGTTGTATGTTATAAATAATAGCTCAATATTTCTCAAAAATTACTAACTATATGATATTTAAAATACTATTGTATCAAATAAATATAATTTGACATTAATATATTATTATTATTATTATTATTTTAAAATTACATTTAAGAATAGTTTACTTCAATTAAAATCTGATTATAAATTTGATATAAATCTGTATAAGTCCATTTTTGACAATTCTAACTTAGACCTTAGGCAATGCTTATAAAAATGGTTACATAATAAAATTGCACATGTCTAGTTTCTCAAAAACAAAACAAGCTCATTAACGTTTAATAATATTTTTAAACAGGGTAAGATACAAAACATTAAATATGTCGAAACAAAAAAGAGCAAAATAAAAGTGGACTTGTATTTTTAAAAGATGCTTATATATATGAAATAAATATCATAATTATTACTTAAGAAATAGAGAAGAGTCAAAGATTAAGAAAATGATTATATATGTAATCTCTATCTCAATTTACTTCTGTGAATGTTTGATAAATCTATGAATGATCAATGCAATCTCTGTTATTTTTACATGCATGCTTTATTTCATAAAAAAATAATCTTTAATTTAAAAATAAAATGAGCAAGATCTCGAGTTTCTCACCATCAGATTTCTCTCTAAAAATAAATATAATAATGTTCTGTCGCAATGCCAGGACAAACGGGTTTATCGAGCTAAAAATATGCTATTATATATTAATATGTACTTGCTTCTTAATGTCGCAATCTTTCAATGTCCCCCTCCCCTCATTTTATTACTCGATGGGCAGAGGTCATTCTCCCGTGGAATAAAGAGTATAGATAATATGCAACACGATAATATACAAGTCAAGGGTACATAAATTAAGACATGAATTATAATTTATAGTATCTTCACATATAAAAAATAATTGAATGATGCTTCTGCGTGCAGTATAAACAGCCATCTAACAGTAACATTACATCAAAATTATAATTTCCTATTCAACAATGTAACTGTTATGTACAACATGTGTCATATTGCACTTACATTGAGTGGAAAATTATAATATTGACGTACTGTTACTGTTAGTTGGTGTTTATCGGTTGGATACAATATGTAAAACGGTATATTAAACATTTTTTGTTTTAAATTTAAGTGAACAACGTGGGTAAGCAATACGAGTATCCCATGTACGTCGGAGAGGTGCCCGAGAAGGAACTGTGGGACATTATCAACGTAAATGTGGGCGCCACCACGTTAATGACGCGGCTGGTTATCGGGCAGATGCAGAAACGCAAACAAGGCGCGATTGTAAACGTCTCCTCCGGCTCTGAGTTTCAGCCGCTGCCGTTGATGACGGTATACGCCGCTACGAAGGCGTACGTGAAGAGCTTCTCCGATGCTCTCAGAGCGGAATACTCCAGATTCGGTATAACCATTCAGCACCTGTCGCCTCTTTTCGTCAACACGAAAATGAACGCGTTTAGCTCTAGACTACAGGTATTGAAACCATTGTTGAAATAATATTATTTTAAATGACACAGTTCTATTAAATTATTGAAGCAGTTAGAATTTTTGAGCTCTTAAAGCTCGTTTTTAACGAATCAATTTTATAGTTAATATAGTCAAACACGTTAATTTTATAGTGCTGTATTTTTAGACAGCACGCATGTCTAAAAAAAGTCATAAAGACATCTTTAAGATATGCACGTGTTGTTTGGATTATATTCTGGTTAATCTTGCGGTTTTTTGCGATTTTTGAAAAAATTTTTATGTACATAAATTTGATCGAAAACCGCAGGTTTCAAGTATATTTGTACCTGATGCCACGACTTATGCAAGAAATGCCATTGCCACGCTGGGCAAAATGGACAGCAGTACTGGTTACTGGGCACACAGTATTCAAAAGTTCGTCACTTTAATGCCGCCCGTATGGATTAGAACAAAAATCGGACAAATCATGAACGAGAGCTTCAGGCAAGAATATTTCAAGGAAAAGCAACAAAAGGCATAGCAATAAGATATTTTACGTAACTAACTTTTTTTTCAAAATATATAATGTAATTGTATCGTACTGATGTAAAAACTAAGCAATTTTTAATTATTACAAATAATACTCTTCAAATGAAATAAAGATAAGGGAGATACAGCGAGAGAGAGAGAGAGAGAGAGAGAGAGAATATATGGAGAGCGAGAAAGAGAGAATATATGCGCGCGCGTGTATGCAAGAAATAAAGAAAGAATATAAACTTTTTTTTATGTCCTTTAATATTGTTTAACAAAATTTCAATTCTCATTTCTTCTACAACCAATTTTCTCTGTTCTGAGATCGAGACCGAACATTTCCTCCGTTCTAATATCTTCCTATCCTTAAATCGTACTCTTATTCTGTAATAATATGATTGTGCAAGTTTAAATCGCAGCGCACATGCAATTTTGATACAAAACTGATTAGTTTGTAGCTTAATACGTTTTTATAAGGTGTCTTACGTATGCGATATTAAAAATCACACAACGATAATGTAATTTAAATTATTGTATGCTATTTGCTTACATTTCTTTTTTTTTACAATCAGTAATTCACAATGTCATCCTAATTGTAGGCTTCACAGCCGAATGCTGTGCGATGAGGTAAAACGTTATTTATATCCTCCACTCGAGTAATACGTGCAAATCGATCAGCATTGTAATATAAAGTTGACCTGATTGCCTCGCGTATTATTCAATTAGAATCTGTAAGTGGATATAATAATTCCACGACCACTCCTCGACTATAAATTGTGCCCTCTGAGGAAAAAAATAAAGTTACATAATCTCATTCACTACTCCTCGCCAAACCGAACAATCGAACGGTCCGCGTTCGACGCACTGGAGAGGGGAAGGTCCCGGTAAGTTTGTTTATACCACAAGTGATATATATATGTATATATATACACACGAACCAATCAGTGTACCGAAATATGATGACCTGCACACTGATTGGTTTACTATACTACTCGGTTGTAATATAAACAAGTCGTCCAATCGGACGGACGTATATAAGATAAAAGTTAGAACAAGGTGGGTTACACATATTTTAATATTTTTCATATCTACAATTATAATTTAAATTTAATTAAATATTTTAATATTTAATATTTTTTAAATTTTAATCCCAAAATAATTTCTTTTATATTTATAAGTACCTATAAATTCTTCTGATAATTTTACGAGTTTTCGATAGAATATTCGATAAAATGTAAATTCTATAAACTCCCACTATTTCTTGTTTAATTATATTTTCTGATATCTATAACGCATATAACACGCAGCAAAACATTTTGTGTGATAAAAAAGAACGTAGTAAGCCCATCGACTTTCTTTTACAGATATATATTTTTTTCTGAAAATGCAGAGCACTCCCAATGAACACAATGTTCCAATTGTTCCAAATCGGGGACATAAGACGTCTTAAAGATGTCATTAAGACGTGTGTCTTCAAATGGCTGCGCTAGTTTAGAGTTTTATATCTTTTTTTCCTTCTAATGTGGAGTAAAAAAAGATAAACTCTGATCGAACTAGTGCAGCCAGTTCAGCAATAGAAAATAAACCCCCAAGCCGCCATTAAGATGTCTTCAAGACGTTAAATTATAAGACATCTTGAAGACGTCTTATGTCCTGATTTGGAACATGCGCATTGGGCTTCGATTTTTTCCGACTTTTTGTGTACATACATTGACGAGATTTAATTCGGTTCCTCCTCTGCAATCGCTAATTTAACAATAATAAATGGTTTAATTGCCGAAATACAATATACGCTGAAAGCGATGATAATGAGGAGAAAGCGAATTGAATTTCGTCAGCGCACGTATCTTCGGTATCATCACTCGTTGCGCAAGCCCGTGGACAAGCGTGCGCGTTCCAAAACTCATCCGAAAATGGTGTTCGGATTGTTCCACAGTGCCATTGGCGTGGATATTACGTAGCGTACATACGTATCGCGCCGATGTTTTTCACAAATCGTGTATCGAGACAAGATATATACATATACGTTTATCGCGATACAGGCGCCTTGTACCCGGAATTTCTTAACCCGAATCACCTCTGGCATTCCCGAGTTAACGCTCGGGCATGGCCAATCGCGCGGGAAAGCGATCGAGCGAGAGGTCACCGACATGTGGAGGGGAATGGGTCACGTGATCGATCGAAACTCCGACTGATCCGGAGCGGAAGCCGACGGCGCCGACGCGTTCGGCGTTGCTGAATTCTCCCATTCCCCATCCATGAAGCTCACGAGGAAGACGTTTGGATTATCTCTACGCTCCAGAATACGGGCAAGATGAGTCTGTAGTTTAACGAAGAACTTGCACACGCAAGTGTGCCAACGCCCCTTAAGTAATCATGCCGTAAGTAACAGAATTTCACTTGTCTCGTGGGTTATTTCGCGTCGCGCGTCCGGATCTGAAACACGCGTGCCGCAACGGAGGCCGTTTGGCCATCTTGTGAGTCATCATGGACGCGAATTGGTGTCATTTGTGGAGACCGCGATGGAGACATGGCCGTTCCGTTTGCCTACGTCGCGAGACATTTCGTCGTCCGATCGCGCATCGCGTTGATTATATGCGACGCAAATATCGCGATTCGTGCACATTGCCCGATCTGAACCCGCCGAGAGATCTTGCCAAACGATAGCCTCGCATTGCGTCATGATGCATCATACATTGATACGTAACTGTTTTTCGGTTCCCCAGTATCTGCGCGAAAGAAAAGTCATCTTCCGCCAAGATAAGCGGGAAATAATCATTGATTTCCGGCCCGAGACTTGACATCTGCGTCGTTATCCATTTTTCGGATGTAAATAATTTACAGAATTTGTGAGAAATGTATTAATTATATTAAAAATATATAGAAAATTTATGGTATTTTTTATTATGGCTGAAGAAGACTCGGTGTAGTACCAAATACCAATTTATTTTTGTATATATCTATTAAAATAATAATACATTGATTAAGTTAATTGTTAAACTATTGTTGCTCGTTTATTGGTCTTTGTCATTTATAGTAGAAAATTTATGTTCTCTTTAACAGAGAAGAACTGCGATTAATTTCCATTATTTAAGTATTACGTATCGTTTACTTGCTGCAACAATGTCATAACTCGAGAAACAAAGTTTTCCAGAAAATAAGTTTGAATGTTTTGAATTAAGAAAGAAGTCAACGCTCTGATTATGAGCTAAGCTATGTAAGAAGGTCAACGGTCAAAATACGAGCAAAATAAGGATATTGATTTCAAAATAAAATCTAATTTATTTACAACTGTACTTATGTCTTTCTACCAATGCAGATTTAACTTTAATCTCGATTTAACTTACTTTTATCTTTTTTTAGAAGTAGAAAAAAATAAAAAGTAAGTTAAATGGAGATTAAAATTAACTCTCCGTCTATATACGTGAGTCTACGGCGTCAATCAAAATGATATCTGTTCGTAATTATAAAACCTGCTAAAAAATATTAAATAAACTATGTTTATCAAAATTATTACAAAATCGTCAACTACAATGTAGACACATGTTTCATGATATTTTTCAGATTTTTTAAAATATTTTAAGATATAGGAAAAAATAGCGTTGAACGTAACAGACCCACGTATACACTCCGAGGGTGCAAAAAACGTACACACAGATGGAAGATTAATCTGCATTGGGAGAAATGGACATTGGTCTTCTTTAGCAACAATAATTCAACATGAAAAAAGAATAAGAAAGTCCAGATTAAAAATTAATAAAGAGGAAGAGAACATATAAAAGTTAACATACGACGAATAACGCAACATCGTTTTGATTCATTGACTCAATATATTTGTGATCACTCTAATTTATTCTTATGATATTCAATATTTCTATTTTATACGCTCTAACAATGGATTTGACCTCTGCCATATTTCTTATCAAACAGACCAGCGTTGTATTGTCGCGATTTTTATTCTGTTATATGAATTTAATCATGGTGATACTTTGTAATTAGCTTATATGTTCTCTTTCTCTTTATTAACTTTTCATCTTGACTTTCTCATTCTTTTTTTATATGAAATTGTTGCTGAAGAAGACTAGATACAGTCGAAACATTCAATTGTTTTTAATATACTATTGTAAATAAATTAGATTTTATTTTAAATTACCATCCTTATTTTGCTTGTATTTTGACTGTTGACTTTATATAGATTTGAATATTTTGAGTTATTAAATATTTGTATAATATTTTTAAATACGATTTTGGAGTAATAACTGATTGTAAAAGAATAAAAATATCTAATTATATATTAGCTCTTTATTCCGTGTATTAAATTCTCACCATTCTTTTACAAACAACTCAAAAAATAGTATATTGTACATACATACAACTAGTGGAAAAAGTGGTCGATTCTGAATGAGTGTGACGACCACTCTTCCCACGAGTTGTTCATACTATTTTTCCTAACAAGAGCGTGAAACAGGCCGCTTTTCGCGCTTGTTTTACAATTTCATTTCTCCACTAGTTGAGAAATGGCTCCATGTTTCAACGCTTACGTCATCATTGCGAAATAGATCGTTTTGTTCACTCAAAACAAGTGCGAAAAGCGGCCCATTTCACGCTCGCGTTAGGAAAAATAATTTTTTAGTTATGTTTTTGTTGTAGCAAAGGTAGCAAATGAACGATATACACATATCTTTGAAAAAAAGTGAAAGGAGAAAGTAAATTCATCAATTTAATTATTTACATATTGTAATGAAAATCATGGAAAATATCGGAAAATTGGAGTAATTAGAAATTAAAAAGAAATTAAAAATCAGTCATTTCGACTGCTTTTTGGTAGTTCTAGTTTGGCGTTAAAAACATCTACTTAATAGGCATAAACATAAACAAACAGGGGAAATGTTTATTTTTTTCTTTCTTATTAATATTTTTTTATAATTAACATGGAAATTATTCTTTATTTTTCAGTGCCAATATGGCGCTCGCCGCGAGCTACGTCGCTAACCCGACACAAATTTCTTTTCATCATTCTTTAATATCCCTCGGTTGGATTTGCATCGAAGATATCATCGAATCGGAATCAAGATCAGGAGATGTCGCATTTGTGGAAGGACGAGCCGGTGTCCCCCAGTGGGTCACCGTCGCTAGATGTTTATGATGTTGAGGATTGGCCTTTATATGAGTCTGTAGATTTCTCTAACAATGCTGCGGAAATTGTTATGTACGATGACAATTTCTCCCGTGCACAAAGGGCAACAAAATGTCTAGAAGTATTGGACGAATGGATCAAAGACGAATATATCAAAGAAGGTAAAATATCTTGTTAAATTAATTTTAACTTACTTTTGTTTGACGGCATTCATATCAGTGAAAAATACTCATATCATATATAATGTTAAATCAGCGACGTAAATCGGTGATAATTAATATTCAATGATATTGTATCTCATGTTAAACAAAAACTGGAGAGATCTTATAATTTTCAGTATCTTCAAATGCACAATATGTATAGTAGGCGTCATTAATGCCTTCCACCTGAAGCATAGTACATGTAACGTCCACTATAGAAATCCCAAGAACACAGCTAGGCATTAATGACGCCTATACATACATATGTAATGTTTTGTTATTCTAGAACATGATTAACATACAAGAACACAATTTTAAAAATCTTGCATGAATAGCCTTATCTCCTTAAGCTCTTATCTAAGAACAGTAAAAGTCAAGTCAGAATTATAAATCAGAATATATGAAGCAGAAGCAGTAATTGTACATATGAAGATAAATAGAAAATTATATATCATAAATATTAATTTTCTTTTTCTTTTCTTTATAATGTAAACAACGTGCATATCGCAATATGAGTTAACAAAATACAAAAATCCATTTGAAAACGTAACTTCTAATCTTAGGTCATTTTGATTTTTGACCTGATTTTATAAATAAGATTTATATATATAATATAATTCAGTAAATCACTGATATGACTCGAGTATTTCTACTAAATGTCATTACTAAATTAGATGACGAATGCTATGCTTTAATAAATTTGGAGTTTATTTTTCTTGAGCAAGGAAAATTGCTATTTGAAAAAATGGCGATATTTTTGTAGTAACTTTAATTTTCAATGTAATGTTTCTGTAATTAAAAATTGCATGAGACTACTGTGACTACTGTGAAAACTTGCTCGAATTTAATCTCCAATTTAATTAGAGAGAGAATTTGTCATTAAAATTAACATATCGAAAATATGAAACTCAGTGTGTCAAAGATATTCATCCTAGTTTGTTGTCAAGGCTCTGGAAGATGCCGTCGAAACTTGTTGCTCAATATTCTGAAACATTAATGAGCCAGATTTACATTCTTGACAAATTATTATTTTTTTCTTTTTGCTTTTGTTATCACATACAGACATTGATACGGTTATTTGTTGTGTGACGAATAGCCCGTGCTATTGACAAATGTCGATCGGCTTACTGAAATAATTAATCAAAAGGAAATAAAATGTGTCAAATTTATCCAGTAATTTTTTTAGAAATCGGCGACATTTATCATAATGTCCAATGATTCTAACGTCACAAGAGATAATTACTTATACATATAATTACTATAATTGATTAGTTACGTGACTACATTTCAAGATGGATTATATCTGCATGAGCTTTAATATAACTTTCGCGCACCACTTGCTTCCGGGGGAAAAAAAAGGCTTATGTCTGGCGTCAAGTCGCAGAGATCCTCATGTTTATGTAATTACTAATTACATATCGCACAATTTTCACACATTACAACGCATCTGGGCGGTGAGAAATCTCAATCGCCATATTATCGCTTTACCGCATATTAAACGACACCGTTATTAATAGGCGGATTTAAACAGAGACGGTCGCGCGTCATAGACCTCGGCAGGGATAACGCAGCGTTCTCGATATTCCAAAGCGAGATGCAAAAGACTTCTTTATGCTTTCGAGCGATACTTCGCAATATCCGCGCGCGCAGATATAATCGAGCGGCAGACCATGGTAAAGGACACAAGACTCGCGTGAATGCGCATTAAAGAATCGCCTACTTTTCACATTTTTCCCTACTGCGTAAAAAAAAAATGTGAAAACTGGTATTTTCGTTCGATTTCGTATCCCGACTATCGCTTTCATTCTCTCTCGCTGGCACCGCTCGGCACATGCGTCTCTCTTTTTCTCCCTCGCTCGCTCCTTGTCACTCCAGCGCGCTCCTCTCCTTTTTTTTCTGCAAAAGAGAGTGGGACAAACTGGTTAACCTCTACGCGAATGGCTCCAGCTTGTGGGACGATAGGGGGGTGACGGCGGTGTCAGCGCGGCGCGATTGAAAGAGGAGGGAGTAGGGGCGACGGAGGGGAAAGTCCAAAGATAAGCAGGAGTGGTTTCTCGGCAGTATACAGGCCACCGAAGTCCAATTTGCACGATCGCGGTTCGCTCGAGCCATCGCGCTGCATCAGTATTTAATTACTCGCCGTCTACGGAGTCCGCGACATCTCGTCTTTTATCAGTGTCTTCCTATCGCGGTATCGCGCTCCATCTCTGACACCTCGATTGTTGTGCGCGCTTATCTATCACGTGGAAACGCCTGTTTCCCGCTTCTGGGATCTCCGTCGGTTTCCCGCGCGAACACGGAAAATTCCGCGTGTCCGTTCCACGCGGAGCGGAACGCGCAGTTCAGTATTCTCGAGTTCTTCGTACTATCGAGCAAAGAAGCGGAGCTAAAGAAGCGGAGCACGCGGTTCCCGTGAAATTGCGCACCGGACGGTAACATTGGACACTCGCCAACACCGAGAACACGTGGTCGCGCATCGACTACCACGTGTCGTGTTTCAGAAAGATCGAGATTCTCGGAATCTTTACAATACAGAGACGACAGAGTACCACGTGAGTTCACGGACCACGTCGAGCATCACGGTCCGGAGTAAGCGTGGGACGAGTTGTCGCGAAACATCTGCGAGGCATTTGTGGAAGCCGGCGAGAGACGCATCAGCAGGAGGCCACGCGTTTGAACGGATATTTGTCTGTGCATGGGCACGACCGTACAAGTAGTGACCTGAAGAGAACGGTGGCGCGGCGCCGGTAGCCCCTATACGAGACTGGCATCATTAAAGTTGATCCGTGAAAACGACCGGTCGTCTCGATGGTGGAGTGTACTAATGTTATATAATAGCATGCAGTTCGCATATCGGTACACGTGGAATCGAGAGATCATCGTCAACTCCCAGAAGCTCGTGAAAAGACGCTGAATATCGGCCGTGCCCGTCGCGATTACACGTGGGAGGATCGCAACGTTCTTCTCGACGTCCACGTACGAGCCGCGGCAGCGCGCTACGTCGTCGGCGTTACCGAAGAAACGAACGTATTGGGATTATCGGCCCTTACCAACCAGCTACATTAGATACAAACTCCCACCTGATCTCTCTCCCGTCCCTTTAACAAGGAAAACACACCAGACCGCGCGCAATTACCATGGCTGCCTTATGTTACAGCGGTAGGTTTCCTTCTCCCCCTTTCGTTCGCTTCCCCTCCATCCAGACGGGTTGCTCCAAGAGTCGAGGCATAATATAGAATTTATTATCTGGGCGGGGGAGCAGAGGGGACAGAAATGTTATCTGGTCACATTGTAAATGTAGACATAACGATCTCTTGGTTCTGTGTTAGTTGTATGGTTACTATTACAGCTGCTGGCATGACGTACTTCGCGTTCTTTATAACGCGAAATAATATCGAAACGCTCGCCAATTAAAAGGCATACCTCTGTAAGCCTGTTACTTTCCCCACGTAAAATTTCGTTCTACAAATGCTACTCGATCGCTTTAAACAGCATTTGCAATGTTTAACGTATTGCAGCTGTCCGCTTTTGAATAGGTTTTCTTTATTCATCAGAAAATCAATCCGTCAAATTGTGCGCTTTTAGTCAGAAATTAAAATGAGCAATTCGTTTGTATACAACGTACTTTGATCCTTCCCACGTTAGGTGAATTTCACTTTTAAGGTGTCTATTAAAAAAAATCAGAGCATTCTGTGAAAAACCAGAAAATGTTTTAAAAATTGTTTCTTTAAGGATCTCGCCTTTATTTTCTTTATAGATATGGATAGTATATGTTTTTATGTGCAGTGCTTCAGAAAGAAGAAGTCTGTTGTATCGGAGATGAAATTCTTTGACGCACTCTTAACTTTTTTCTCCACGATTATATTAGAGTCTCTCTAATAAGAGTCGCGACATCTTGAGTTCTGGCAAAATTCTGCGAGAGAGAAGGATATAAGAGAGAAAGAGAAAGTGATATACTAGCGATATACATTCATATCGCTTTTTCTTTCTCTTTTATATCTCTTTCTGTTTTTCGTGCTTTTGCCAAGAAATGCGAACCAATCAAAAGTTACTGCTCTGTGTCGCGACTCTTATTAGAGGGACTCTAGATTATATGAACTAATTAAAAAGCCCACATATATTATATATATTATATATATATATAATAAACGAGTTTATTTTAGATTTGTATCTAAGGATTTTTTTGAAAACGAACGAATTTAAAAAATTTTTCCAAGATTTCACCCTCGCACTTATTTTTGCATATAAGCTACACGTATATAAGCCACACTGGAGTCTGGACGACTCCAGTATCATAAGTTTCGAAAAATCAACGTATTGTAATTTTTTTTTCTTTTTTTTTAATCGATCGTAAATTTTCTAAGAATTATGATGTTAATCTCAGAATTTTTTTGTCAAAAAAAAATTATTATCAAAAAATACTCATTAAAAAATATAAATGATAATTCCAAATAGTTTCAAAATTTCATTGGGGTTCCTGAGATCCCGGTGTGGCTTTCGAGGGTTAAGTAAACAACATCCCGATGTTGTTCGTCATCGAAACGTATCTCGCGCACTTCCCATTAGCGCTCGGCGACAGATGAAACTCCAGACTTGCGGCCCAGCAGAGTTTGAAGTGAAAATAAAAGATAAAACGCGAAATCGCATACTCCATAATGTAAACAACAGGCATACGCGAATATCAGGAGAATTCTCAGCAATATATTTGGCGCACATAAGTATTAAGTGTCGCTTAGAAATTTATAATCTATTCACATCGATCTCGATATCACTATTTGTACTTTTAACACGTTATCAAGTCAATTATCCCGTTCGTTACGGAACATTTTTGTAAAACTATATTACTGATTATGAGATAGATATACCGTTGAAAAAAAATCAGTCTTATCTCTAGGATACTTGATAGATATCAATCCATTTCCTTAAGAGAAACAGAAGAGTATAAAAACTATAACAATAACCTCAACGTATGTACAAAAACTTTTAAGAAAACAGATATGCGAGTGTTAAAATAATATCATATTTAAAAGCGCTGTTACACGTGCGCGTACATACATTTTTAGAGATACCAATTTAACTGCACTCGCGTATCTCTGTTTTCCTGAAAGTTCTTTGTGCATTTCTAGCATTTAACGTCATCCGAATACAGTGGTCTTATCTAACCTTCTGCCCCCTGTATTTAAATGAAGATAACATCCACTAGCTACTGCTGATCAAAGTTTCATAAAATAGGTCACGGCTGTCGTAGAGAGTGCGAAAATTATTCAATTGCAACGTCACGCACTCCCAGGTCCTTGGCCAGCTACATCCCCAGAAAGAGACTGTACTTTCCAGAAAGATAGAGCATTTTAATAACGTTCGTATAAGGTCGAGTTCTGTAAAACCGCCGCATGTGCAGTCATTAATAGCGATTTAAAAAAAAGGACATTTTTTTCAAAAGCGTCACTTTGCATACGGAATAACAAATCGCTGCAACAGCCAAGCGATTGATCTCATTTTAAAATGAGATTGCAAATGAGGAACTTGTTTTCCTAGTTAACGTCCATGAAATTGTATTTAACGCGCCACACCTATTTATTGTTCGCACGCGTTGCAACTGTTAGCTATTGGCTCGGAACATCTCGATCGTTTTAATCGAATTCACGTTAGATATAAAAATATTGCGAGCCGTGTTACTTGGCAGGGGGCACGATTACATAAAACTAATCTCTTTACCCGGGCACCACGAGCGCGTCAGCTGATACCATAGAATGAGGAAGAGAACTCGACTCAAGTCGCATCAATGCCGCTTGATAAAACATAGAAAGATGGATAGCGTAATTTCCAGAACGTAATACGCGGTAAACAGTTCTTAACGTTATGGGAAATAGGGGATCGATCATTCTCTAGACGTGGTTGCATATTTGCCGCCCGTGCCGCGTTTCCCAGAGGCGCGCTAAAGCTATTGCGTCTCACGTTATCCAATAACAATCCACATATACCAGGAAATATAATATCGCCAATGTGATTCATTTGCAAACTAATGAATGCATCACGAGCGTGGCTGGCGCGCGCGAACTGATACGCGATGTCAATTAGAAATAGGACGGGCGCGTTTCGATCTACGGCGCCGTCGATGTCGGTCGCGGCGTATCCCGACTCTGCCCAAAGAATTGCGCGAAATTGCTCGCGCACGCGGACTGCGGAATTCCTCAAGCAAGAGTTTGGACACCATCTGTCATTTTCAGCCTAACTATGAATATGCGTTTTTCAAAAATGTTTTCAAATCAAGTTTAATATCTGCACAGTTTATTGATACAAACATGAATTTAATTCGATAGTTTATATGTACAAATATTATTATTATTATTATTATTATTATTATTATTATTATTATTATTACAAGTAACCTGTAAAATAAATAAATTTCTTTGTAGTTAGCCTGAAACGCATATGATCAATCAAAAATTGTTTAAATGGTGTCCAAACTCTTACTTGAAAAACTCTAGCAGATTGTCGCACGGAGAGCAACATCAAAAGTTTAGGCATACAAACAACTACTGTACTAATCAAGATTTATTGTCCGTTTGCTTGCAGAACACTTTTCTGATTGGCTGGAAGAAAAGATAAATTTGCCGATATATGATAATCTATCCTATTTCGAAAACAACCTAAACAAACTGCCGCAACCAACTGCTCCGTATCCTCTCGCGAAGGTACCACAGCAGCAACAGCAACAACAGCATGACAACACGCAAACCCTCTTGCAGGAGTTCGAAACGGTTTTGACGGACGTCGAGGCTTGCCATCAGATAATTCCGCCAACCAGTTCGACGCTTACTCCTCCGCAATCGCCCTCGCATAAAACGATCAATGTGGACACCCAATTGCTGGTAACCTTGCAGCCCGTGCAACCGTTCGCCGGCAATCAGCCGATATACGATATCGTTCCATCTGAAGAGCCGACGTACGTGAGCGATACACCGCGTCAATGGAACGTCGAAAGCATATCGCTGAATCCTCTCGGGGGGGATGTTGCGAATGAATTGGCGGTAGTGGACGAATACGTTCGCTCGCACACCAAGGATATACCGTCTCCCTCAAGCCCGTGTAGTTCCGGTGGTAGTAGCATCTCGACCGATGACTCCACCGACGATCCCGATTGGAGTTTCGAAACCGAGAGAAAAAGCCTGAAGCAAACGGTTCACGATTCTTCGAAGCTTCGTCATAAACCGTACTCTCGATCGTCTCTCGATGACAAGAAAGTAAGGAAGAAGGAGCAGAATAAGAATGCGGCTACTCGTTACAGGCAGAAGAAGAAACAGGAGGTCAAGGAGATACTGGGCGAAGAGCGCGAACTGGCGGAGCATAACGAAAAGCTGAAAGAGAAATTGAAAAGTCTGCAACAAGAGATAGGATATCTGAAGGGATTTATGAGGGATGTGTTCAAGGCAAAGGGTTTTCTCAAATAATCCATTCGTCCAGGAACCCTCACCGCCGTCAACATAATTGTTAATTTTAGATATTATATCCATTAGTTTTTTTATTTTTAGATGTTTTGTTTTTGCCACTAACTATTTTACAATTGTACTAATATTTTTAATACGGTAATTCACGTTTCACACGTTATCTGTTTGTTCGTAATTTTCTTATTTCTTAACAAGTATTCGTCAATATATATATATATATATATACATATATACGTAATAATGCGTACGCAGCTTTTTAGAGAGAGTCTACAGACAAACAAATCGTACCTACTCGAAAGAGAAGGCGCATGCAAGGATAAAACGCGAGAAAGAAGTCTAAAGTTACACCTACTTTTAGAATAAAATGTACATTAGGGACGACCTAATAATCCACTAGAGAACGGGATCCATCAACCATCTAAGCACGGTGCGTTAGATAACGCATGTAAACTGTCGAGTACGCATATGAAGCTTTAACGAGCGGAAACTTGCTTACTCGTATGCATTCCACCAGTTATCTACCGCACCTCTCACGAATGCGAATCTTTTCATTCCGATTAATTTTTACCCTTTATTGCATATTATACTTTCATACGGCAAATTATGTAGAATATAATAAATGGGTTCAATGAAACAAGTGTACAAATGTTATTTACTCACTAGAGATCTGCTTGCAGGCCGATGACTGTTTTATTCATCCGAAGAGAATTCAGAAAAATTCTATTCATAATTTATCTTATGTGAAAAGCATCCAACACTGTTGGCATGTGTATACATCGATCCTTTATTGTTCTCTAATGAAGAAAATCATTGTCAAGAGAAACTATACAATACAAGAACTGTATGTGTTTGTTGCCAGACGAATCTTAGCTCGCAGATGAATAACTTGGCAGATTAAAATTTGAGATAAAACAACGTCTACTTGAACGATGATGCACCAATATTTTTATTAACAGAGAATCAGATAATTTCCACAGACGAATTTAGAGTCCAAAAATGTGCATTGAGTTTCTCGATGCACAGATTGTTTACATTATTATCACGCTATCTGATAAAACAGGCTTTAACAAGCTTAATTATATGTATACGATATATAGCTCTAGGAGGGGGGAGTGTCATCAGGTGGTCTCGCTCGAAGATCATAATCAGCTTTCTTCCTAACCGACGCCTTTTATTTTCTTATTATCTGTATTATTTATCTCCTTTTAACTACACTTCCTGTATTTCGTATTTTCTGACCCCACTTGAATAATATACTTGTTTAATTTTAATATCATGGTGTAAGAATAACAGTGCGGCTAAAGGGAAATTTCATAATATTTAGATTTATACATTCAAAACGAGCATAAATAATATTTAAATTTATACATTTTCACCTTTTTGCACTGGATTTACACCTGATATGATCTTGCAAGGATTTTTTTTTATTCCCCTTATTGAGACACCCGAGAAAATTTCCTCGTTCTCTCGTCGGCCCTGTACAAACATCGTCGTAGTGGGGCAAAAGTAGAAACGGCAAGAGTTGGGCAGCCTTCCCTCCCTCCTCGATTCCGCTGGCCTGAAACTCCTGGAGAGGCCTGTTAAATTTAACGGGACAATTTTAAGCGCGTTCGTGACATTACCGCCGATACAAAAATGTAACTCGCCTAAAAAGAAAAAGACTAGGGCCGCCAGGGCCGGGGTACGGCAAAAGCGGGAGAAATGTTTTCAGATTACGGCCGCTATATAGCAAACACAGACAGAGCTATCGTCCTTTTTATCAGTTAAAATCTCGCACGCTAGACACGAGTCGCAGAAATAATTTATGCCGCATTTCTTGG
Organism: Temnothorax curvispinosus; assembly: GCF_003070985.1. NCBI lineage: Eukaryota > Metazoa > Arthropoda > Insecta > Hymenoptera > Formicidae > Temnothorax > Temnothorax curvispinosus. The sequence continues at coordinate 566,666 of NW_020213430.1, read as the reverse complement.
TTTTGACGTCATCGATATCGATTGGCCGACCTTGGGCAATTTCTTTCTCTATTTTGTACAAGATGCTGTACACATACATACATCTCATTAATATTTAACGAATTCTTGTTTTGTCTCCTCGCGCGCGCGTGCGAAAGCCGAATTTTCGGAAGCTCCTGCGGGTCGCTGGCAACCAACATTGATAAATCCGAGAGTAGAGAAACGCCCGGACGGAAAAAAAATGTTCAGAGAGACAAACGCAGAACGTATGCAGTAATTACTCCTAGTTCATTGTATCTTTATTTTTTTTTTAACACACGAGTGCACACACACACACACTCAAATGCATAATTATACACACGTAAACGCACGTGTGTATCCCAGATAGTACAGATGATCATTATATGAAATCAAAAAGGATTCGTGAAATCCTTTTTGAGTTCATAACGATCATTTGTGCTATCTGGGATGTCTTCGTCTTCCGTCTTTTTATAATATTTACATGCGATATTAATACAACAAATGAGATATTTCAACAGTTGTGACGTAAAATAATGAAAGTCGGCTACACAGAAAACTTATCAAATAACGCTAAACTGTTCGTATTACTTGCGAGAAATGCAATTTTGTCGAAAATGTAACGTCTTCCCACATCTCTTAAGCGTCCACATTTTACTATATATATATACAAAATACCACATACATTTATTACGTAATCACATATATATATATATTTTTTTTCTGTCGTTTCCTTGATATTCGTTTATTATTTGCGACGAGAAAACCTGTTTTCTTTTCTCTTGGAGATAACATATAACTATTGTCCAAAGTTGATTATTTATTCCGTGACCTTCACAATAATCTAAATTTCATTTATAATAGGTGATTATCATGAATGTAATTAACACGTTTCGGTGCGAATTTACTTCATCGCGGATCCCGAGCTCCTGGAAGTGTTAACTCTCTGTAGAGTCTCGCAATCACATGGCACATATTAATTTATAGATTCTTAATGTCAAACGTTAACTGCACAGCTCACACATCGATCGATAACGATAACGTGTTAAATACATATTTAACAACAACATTCTCTCGATTTCAATGATAAAATGCATGATCGTATGATATAGATCTTTTTATGTAATATAGTTAATTTTACGCACTATGCTTTTATACTCATTTCTAAATTAATGTACATGTAATATACATGCGATTAAATCACCAAAGTAAACGTGAAAGCACCCACAAATTAAGATAACAAGAATAGAATATTGTGCAATCTAATACTTCACATGATCAAGATTCGTTTCACTATAAAAATGTAGATCTGAGCCTTGCATGGTAGTTCGATTCGGGCACACATATAGAGATATACACACACTGTATACTTAAAAATATGCATTATAATTTAAATATAATTTAGTTATAATACATAATCGAAGAATCGGGAAAAAATCAAATGATTATCGGCGTCCTGTTATCGCCACTTTACAAGGGCAAAAAAATAAGCTGACAACCCAATTGATAGAAATCCAAACATAATTATAATTTAATAGCACAAATATTTTCATGACGCTCGATTGTAGCATGCTTTACGGCAGTATAATAAATCTAACGTCCGATATACATATGTATATAAATAAATTCCTGGAATGTTCCTGCGTAAGAATTCGTTATGAGTATTTGTAAATTATTAGACTTGGTTGAATCACATAATTAATTACGAGTCATCATATTGATTATTTTCTTTATAAAATTAATCATCATATAAAACTTATTAAGTGACTATATAAAATAAATGTATATCTGAACAAATATATTATAACTATACAAATTACAACATCTCTTATTCTGTCCAAACATCTAAAACATAAATATATAATTAATCACAATATGCTCTGTCTCTCTCCTCTCTTGACTGAGATATGCATTCTGCCCTTTTATATTATGTATCTTCTAGTAAGACGCAAAAAATAAAATAAAACGTAAACTTAACAAAATGCAATGTATATCTATATAGGTTGCCAATTATATTGTCTCCCATGTGTGGAAGCCTAGGAAAAGTGCTTATATTTTAGCTCAAAGAAATAATTAAGCGAGAATTCTATTAAAAAGTTTGGAAGGTCCTATGTTGTCGTGTCGCCTTCCTCTTGTTCAAGTCTGGAAGAGCCGCAGACGCGACATTTACAGCATACGATGCAAGGTGCCGCTAATAACAGCAAGGGCGATGCGACAAGTAGAAGTATGCCAAAACCAGCGAAGATTCCGATAACTTGCGTTCGATGCCATATCACGGACGCACGTGAGTGGCCCAATTTATTCTTACATGGTCCCTTGTCGTAATGTCGCAACAGAAAGTCGTCCTGCGCATCAACAATTTAACAATCAATTTCCAGTCCAGTGGCAGCATTATCATGTATAAAGATATAACGTTAGCAATGTTAAAGCAATGTTAAAGATTTGGAACGTAGACCGCATACTTTCTTTACCGTCTCAAATACTCACATCTAAGGATGCTAAGCAGTACCAGCAAAACACGTGTTTACATCTTTTGCACATCATTTGAGCACAACCTTCGTCCTTTTCTATCGGCACGGAACACATAGGACAACACTTAATGTGATCGCTACCGAACGGTATTCCTAATGGAAGATCTGAACAGGCCCCGTTGTGCCAAGGCTCACGACATACTGAACAGAAATTTGTGGAGCAGTTGGGACAGTGAACAGGACCTAAAGGAGTGCCGCTCTCACTCTTGCCGTTTATCGAACATATTGTTTCACAACCCGCTCGTGGACACCACGCACGTCCTTTGTCCATTGACACATCTGCACACAAATTACATTGATTGTATCAAAATGTTTAGTGCGCGGGCTTGATCATCTCGCGCGTAAAACTACACTTTTGCATCTGACGATGCATAACTGAATATAGACAGAGAATCCTGCACTTACCTCTATTTAAACGAAACTTGCAGTGTTTCTCCACGAGTTCCGTGTTGACAAGACTTGATATCTCTTTCAAGGATAGTATGGCGCCATGATCACACTGAGCATCAGGACAACTAATTTCATACGCGCCTTCCTCAATCTCAAACTCTACGTAGGCACGCATACACTAAAAAAAAGAAAACAAATCATTAGAAGACAAAATCATAAATAATCATAATAATCTTTTTAATGTCTAACAACGCACACATTCTTTCGAAACTGACAACAGTTTAACAACTTACATCTTTACAATAGGAACAACCGCATCCCTCAATCTTAAATGTTTTGGAGAGAGAAGTGTCGACGAGACACAGCTTACAAAATATCCGTCCGATTGTCTGCTGCGAGCCCGCAGGAACAAAGTTGCCAGCGGCCAGGCTGTAGCGCGAGCTGGACGCCAGGGACAAGAGGCTGGAGCAACGGGAGCAGACTCTGCTGCGATTTATGGGTCTCCCCTCGAGAGCGGAGGTGCTCAGTCCCACGGCCGTCTCGCACTTCCTCAACGCGCCTGGGCCCAGGTTCATCCAGCTGCCGCCACGTGCCTCGAGGCTCGCGCTGCTCTCAGGACGCAGGAGAGGCGCGTCCGCCTCCCTGCCGCCCGGCGCCGTTCTCTCCGTCAAGGAGAGATTCACCACGCTGGCCTCCTTGCGTATCAGGGGCAGCCGGATGCCGCTGCTGATCTTGGACGCCTTGTCGATCTTCTTCTGGCTGGTGATCTTGGCGGGTGGATTGACGGCGGTGACCGAACTGGTGGCGGCACCCATGTCCATCAGTGGTGCCCGTCGTAAGACGAGCGAGTGTAGGCTAGGCATCCCCTGGACGTCGCTGCCGGTTACGGACGACGAGGAGGCCCGCGTACGCCGTTCCCCCCGCGGCGAGGTGCTGGTGCTGCTCCCTTCCGCGCCCGTCGTCGCCGTCGCTGTTCGCTCGCCGCTGGCAGTAAGGGAACGCATGAACCCGGATAATCATATGTACATGGCAAACACGCACGGTTCACCCCGGTGTAGCTGCGCGGACGTCGATGGACCCACGCGCCGCTCGTCATAATCCCCGTCGTCGTACCGAGCCTCCGTCACCTCCCGCACATGCTCCAACGTGCCCTGCGCGTTAAGCTGCTGAAACGGCACCGTCGTCGAACCGCCGCCTCATCGTCTCCGACGATGTCGTAACTCGACCTTTCTCGCACCTGCTGCACACCGTTTGTTTGACGTTACATTTAGTGTTTCGTGTCGCGGTATCTAGCCCGCGGGACGGGCATGTCCGATCGCTGATGGACACACGACGTACGGAACACCCACAACAGCTGATCGTCCTCGGGCGCTTCAAGACAGACGGAGAAAGAGAGAGAGTGTGTGTGTGTGTGTGTGTGTGTGTGAGCACGCGCGCTCGCGCGCGCGTGTGTGCGCAAGATAACCGTCGGCGTGAAGGAGCGCGAGCAAACCGGAGTATACGCGCCGCACTGGCGAACGTGCCGAGCGACGATGCGCGCTCGTACGCGAAACGCGGCGCCTCAACGATGAACACCGCGGTCGCTGCGCGCTCCCGCGCTTCCCTGCTCCTCGCCTACTGCTATAGTGATCGCCGCAGGATCGTCCGCTTCGTCGTCGTCGTTCTCGCCGCCGTCGCCGTCGTCGTCGTCGTCGTCGTCGTCGTCGTCGTCGCCGTCGTCGTTGCGCTTTCACTATGTGTCCACGAGACGCGTCCCACTCCGTCGTGTCACCTATGTCAGCGCGCCGCGGTCTTTGCCAACATTTTCACCTTCGCCGTCGCGTATACACAGTGTATACACTGCTGTGCGCGACACACGCACACGCGTGCGCGCACACAGAGTCAGAGAGAGAGAGAGAGAAAGAGAGAGAGAGAGAGAGAGACCCGTGCGCGCGCGCGTTCATAAATTATCCGACCCGCGATAGTATGTACTTCCGCTCCCGCTTCCTCATTCGTTTTTCCTTCTCGCTCTCGCCGAGGAACGCCACGGTCGCGACGCGGGCCACCCTCGCGATTAGCGGGACCGCGCTTCTGTTTTAACGTTGTCGCATTGACGTTACACACCCTCCGCGGGTGATTCATTTGTTGGCGCGCATCGCGCGCGCGAAAAGTCGCGCGGAAGAGCTATACCTAGCTGGCGACATGCCGCGGGCGGGAGAAGCAGGAGAGAAAGAGCGGTGCAGCGTGTGGTTCCCGCGAGGGAACTCGCAAAAGCGCAATTTCGTTACTATATAATAACGTGACGTTCCGTCGAATGGTTGAATTCGCGTCGCCGTCCGATTCCGCCTAATTCAGCTACACTTTCTGCACTTTACTCCTCCTTCTCTTTCTTTCTCTCTGCTCCCCGTCCCCCCGTATCTTCGGCTCACCGGGGCCCCGGGCTTTAAGCTCGCAATGTGCGCCTTCTGTTTGTCAGCTATAAACTCCTTATGACCTGATTCTTTTGTATTAAATTTTTATTTACAGTTTTAATTTGGGATTTACGCTGCCACTAATGTTTTTAATGAATTAGCGTGTCCTCAAGATTTTGTCAAGTTAAGTGCAACGAGAAGAAGCAGCTCACAGCTCACACGAACGGATCGATGACCGTTCTCAATCGATTGCGATATTGCTAGTTTTTTTTTGTGCGCGATAGGTATATACCCTGCATAAAACGTCTTATTCAAAAATATTGTTTCGCATTCACGAGATTTTGTCATGAAGTCTGCTTTGCAACAATTTCGGATTGGATCACGGGCAATACTTTTCAGTGCGATACTGGGAATAGAACGTGAAAATTTTGTATGCCTCTGAATCCAAAAACAATTAGCAGAAGAAGTGAATCCTTTTTAATGCGAAAATTCGCATTTGTTTAAAGGTTATCGATTGCGATTGAATGCGAGGAATATTTTAAGCTAAGTGAATTCTTGCAAACCAATACTTTTCAATCCCTTTCTTCGCATCAGAAAGCAGAATTTAAATTAATTCTTTTCAATCCGACATTTTATGCAGGATAGGAATGTTGCCAAGATTCGATACGTCGCTTCCCAGATAATTTCCAAAATCGGGACATAAGACGTCTTAAAAACATCATTAAGACGTCTTCAAGATGTCACATTATAAAACGTCTCAAAATCTTATACCTATCGATTTTTGATATTGTGTTACCTGGGGTTGCTTCGACAACACTGTCTATACGACAATCTTTTCTAATATAAATAATTAAAAATCGACTCAGTTAAATTTATTAATTAGCTCGACTGTGTTTCACGATTTAATGGAAGCTCTCGATCGTGATCAACTTTCCGTATATAGGTGCCAATAAAACATACTGCAGAAATTAATAAGATATATCTACCTTTTTATATTTATATATAATTTATTCGAATTGGAGGGAATTTCGTAATATAAGCGCAATAAAAAAGCGATCTGACGAGAGAAATTTGACGTACGCTATCTTATATGCCGCGCAAAATATAGAATTCTAGCGATGTCGCAACGATCCAACAAAATAGCCGCAATATTGCTGCAATATTGTTGAAATGGTCTGTGCTGTATGACAGATCGATAGGCAGACGTTGCATAATTTAGAGAGATACAGACTATTGATTAATCTCTCTTTCGAAACCGAAGGAGCATATACAATAAGAAAAAAAGGAAGGAAGAATGGAGAGGGAGAGAGAGAGAGAGAGAGAGAATCATTTATTTTCGCGAATTATATATCAAGTCTAGATTATATATCAAGTCATGTTTCGCTAGGAAGCTCCCTTTCTTCTTGTTGACAATAATACTAATCGTAATTAACTCATAGCATGACTATAATAGTGACATTCGTGAAATACATCCCAAGTAGCAAAATGACGTCATAATGACGGTAAATTTTGGTCACAAAATGACCAATCAGACGTCCTAAATAGGTCTCGTGAGACCCGAAAATGACGTCGATATGTCACATCCACATGACATTTTCTGACGTCTTATTGACGGCAAAAATAGGACCAATGTACATACGACATAATATACCGGTTTCTAGAAATGTTTTTTATGAAATTAAAATGTTAAAATGTCTACTTGATAAACATTTATTTAAAAACGTTTTTTTTCTTTATCTAAGAAAAAAACGCTTTTTTAACTGTTTCTTTATTACATATCGTCGTGTGCATATAGCCGTTCTCTCAAGGCGATCACCCCCATCCTAGTACAGTATGAGTAGAGGATAATTTATTAACTCATATAAATACAACTATTATTTTACTATATACATTGTAGTTCCTGCCTATTTTAGCTTAACCTACTTTGTCAATTAAGTAAAAGTTGATCTTATGCGATGGCCATCTCCAGTACCTTTTACTTTATTCTCATTACATTATACTATACCTATCATCCTTTATTAGAATATACTTTGTAGGAAAAACATGAAAAAACCTACTTGTCAGATGAACATTTAGTGCAATAAAAATTTTCAACACTTTTGATTCAAGTAAAAAGTGGACAGTGACGATCCTCTGACCCTGATGCTTCCTTATTAACTGTACTTGTCTATAACAGGTACATCTTTAAAGTGTTAAAAAATCTTAATGCTATCTCCTTGATAGCTATAACACTGCATGAAATAGTTATCATAAAACTATAATCACACGCAACTACGCATCCACTTATACCATAAATTCACCACTTCAATCATAAACTTGCGAAACAAACATATTATTTGTAGTTAATTTTGTGGTTTTTATTTTATTATTACTTTATTATACAATATTAAGAAATAAAAATAATTATGTTACAAAAAGACCTTATTTGGACGACTTTAAGACGTCTTTAAAATGACGTCTTTAGATGATCTAAGAAATGACGTCTTATAAACGTCCATTATTAGTCGCCGACGTCTTAGACCAATGACTAATGACTAAAAATAGACGTCATTATGTCGTCTTCTGACGTCACTTTGCTGCTTGAAATGCATACTGTCTCAATCAAGTTTTTCCTTCAAAACGCTCAATTAATCGATGCGAATTCTCAAATTGATCTCAGCACATTTATTATTTAATAAAACATAAGAAAAATAATGCCAGAATTGCTCTTAAATTAAAAATTAGAATTTAAATATATATACTTTAGACTCCGATCGAGAAGGTCAATTACAGAGGGTGTTTCTTACTTAAGAAACACCCTGTATATGAGATTAGGACACTTGTTATGGAACTTTTCGAAATGGATCAGAGTTCGAATGTGTTTTCTAGAGAAAACGAAATAATTCCAATCGAAACCCATTCCGAAAAATTCTATAATACGTGCCCATAGTATATCGAGAACAAAGAGTAAAAAGTCAGAACTGTAAGAAGTTGTAAAAAAGAATTTTAATTAATTGAAAAGTTTATTTGTTCATATAAATACAAAAGAGATAATTAATTTAACTACTTATTTTATCATTATGGTGAGTAAATAAAGTTCATTAATTTAAGTTTAATCAGTATCGCAAATATCGCTTATGCTCTATACAGAGTGTTTCTTAAATAAATACACAAACTTGAAGGGGATATTCCTTAGCTTATTTTAAGAAGAAAAAGTCTTATAAACATGTGTGCTAAACTGCTTCGTTTTCAAAATACAAGGTGTTAAACTTGAGAGAAAGAATATGAAAATTTCGAAAATCTGGAAAACACTTAGATATTTTATTCAAATTTGGCGTGAGTACATATGGTATTAAGAACCATATTCGATCCATATCATAAGTATCGATGAAACATTTTTAGATACACCAGGTGCGCATCTAAAAATTTTTGACTATTTTGAAAACGAAGCAGTTTAGGACATATGTTCATAGGATCTTTTCTTTCTAAAATAAGCTAAGGAATATCCCCTTCAAGTTTGTATACTTACTTAGGAAACACCCTATATCATAATGACATGTGATATACATATATATATGTATGTATGTATATATATACAAATTAATATTTACACACGAGCCATTCAGATAATGTATTTCTCGCTCATTAAAAGAGACTTTTTCCTACGATGTACATACACTAGCGTAAATACACATCCGAATTTAGCTGTATAAAAATTGAGCAAATTATATTATCTGGAGTAACAATTACGTTGCAGTTAATTGTTGGAAAATACCAGACTAATAGATGCTGTCGTCGGAAATATCAAGGGTAAGCTAAATAATAATTAAATTTAATTTAGTGCCTATTCATTCAGGAAGTAAAAACGGACTACGGAAGTTTTTCAAACTTGCGTCACTAATAATAGCTAAAATCCGAGGAATAGAAGTGGCATATGCCGCTTAACCCTTCATAATTGAGCACTGAACGAAAAACGACGATAGTGAATAAGATAATTTTCATACAAAGTGGGGAATGTGCTTTTTTGTTCATTAGCTGATGCTGCGTGTAATTTTCTTTTATTATAGATAAATTCAAAAACGTTAGGGAATGCACGAGTGTGATATTATTAAAATCTCATAAAAATAATAATATATAAGGATACATATATATGTATAAGATATTCCATTTTAATGGAAGCAGCTATGTATATATCTCCTAAACTTATTAGTAAAAAAATGTTTCAGACAAAAGTTATATATATGATTTGGAGGATCATAAACGCATAAACTATTGATTTTTATATAACTCTACTTCAATACTTTTCTATATAGAATAATTAGAAGAATGTCATATTATGTAAAAAAAATCATATTGTGTCCATAAGTAACTTATTACATATATTGCACGTATGTAATAAATTACTTATGGACACAATTCGTACTTATGTATTATTCCTTCGAATAAAGTTATTGTAAGAACACTAGATGTGCAAATACTTTTTTGATCCACTGTACTTCCCAGTGAACACAACGTCTCAAATCGGACATAAGACGTCTTAAAGACGTTATTAAGACGTCTTAATGGTGTCTTTAAGACGTTATATGTCTCGATGCGTGTTGTCTATTTAAAAAGATGATGATAACCTTCATGATGATTTTTTTTTTTTATTTTACCATTATTTGTCCCCTTCCAGACTATACGACTTTTGTCTGAAACATTTTTTGTACGTCAAGTTTAAGAGATATACAGCTGTTTCCATTAAAATGGGGCACCCTATATAACGTAATGCAGATTGTTAAACTTTTTGGTTTTAATAACCTTTCGCTTAACATTATTTTTAATAGAATATTTAATCATCCAATGATTTAAGATTATAAGCAATAACTAATGTACAAAACATTTCCCACTTTGTGCTACGATTGTTATGTCTGTCTATCGCTATCTTTCGTTTAGCGTTCAGTGACACTTAGCACAAACAGTCAAGCAGTACGTCGTTGTCTTAGAATCTTCAAATGGGCTCGAATAATATATTTCCTTCAAAACCAGTCTTCGAATACCATTACGTATATTTCAAGTGTGTGAAATTTTTTTACTAGAATTCTGTATCTTTATGCACTGCGACAGTTTTATAAGCAATAAACCAGAAGGCAAGAAACCAGAAGGCAAAAATTCAAATAACTTCATGAATTTATCATAAAAATGTCTTCAAGAAATTACAATTATGTTGTAACATCAATATTTTGCCCCGAAAGAATGAATTAAAATTCACCTGTTAAAAGAAATGAATAAAAAAGAAACAAGATACATATTACGAAATCAGAAATTATATACAATAAATTATATGTGCGATTGGAAGCATTTATGGGCATAATATCAACTGAAGTTATCGCATTTGAGTTCAATAATTCAAGAGGGACATTAGCTATAAAATCAATCGTCAAGTCAGATCCATTATAATGTACCGTGTTATTGTGAGACGTTATCTAAAAACTATTTTTATCACAAGTACGCGTTGAACGCAAGTGTAAAGAGTAACAAAACAGAAATAGAGAAAGAACGGAGATCTCGAAACTTGATGTTGCTCCTTTACAGGGAGATATTGCCAGGTGTACTGTACTGTCCTTTTCGAGAATGTGTATCAACCGCTCTGACCGCAAAGTAATAATTGTTACCCTCGGAAAACTGTAACAAGAATATTGCTCTCATTAGTATTGCGAATTCCAAACAACGCACGAGGCTCGTTCTATCCCTTTGACGAGTTTACAACATTGATGTTTTCAATTTACCTGAGTCAAGGTACACGCCATAGGCAGCGGAAGTGCGCGCACATCCCCCACTTTCTTCCACAGTGAAGTGCTAGGACTCACACCAGCGACTTCCTGATAAGCGTACAATTGATAACTGGCGATATCCGCATATTTATCCGTTAGATTCATGTTCCAGGATAACACTATGCCTATGCGACATTAAAGTTATATTGAGAATTTCGTAGCTTGAAAGTTGAATTTGAATTATTTGTATAAAATAGAGACATTCATATAGTTTACCATTCGAGACTTTTGAAATCTTCAACGATGGTGCGGGCGGTGGAAGCTTCCAGCCAGGTGTCGTTGCGTAAGTTGGAATGTCTGGCAGTGGCGCCGGATGCTGAAATAAAACAGTACTAAAATCATAATCGCGTTCGATAAACAAATGTCGTACGAGTTAGCATCAATTGCTATCGGATGTTCACCTTATTTATCTGTAGAACTGTAGGCGTGGTTAGTAGGCGCACAGTACCATTCGCGAGTGTTGATACTCCTGTTGATAAAATAATGAAGTAAATAACACAATGTTAAACACTGCGACGAGCATCATATTTTTTGTAACCATTTTTCACTGTAGTTCTTCTAAATCGTGGTATTGTAATAATGTACAAAAAAAAAAGATTGCGTATTAATACAATTTCTTTTCTTTCATATAATTTAATTACCCTTATAAGTAACAGTTGAAAACGGTGGCCTATTAGGTGTGCTCACAGGTCGTATCTAGAAAATATTTGAATTTCTTGTTTATATAAAACAACATTACAATAACTTTCTTATTCTCAGAAAGAAGTTTTCTGGCGAGAAATTGTTACTACTAACCTGTACTTGCTGATTAGAATTTGATGCTATCAATACTTGTCTTGGCGAACCTGTGCCACTACTTTGCATCACATACGCCTGCAGTCTAGGCGGATTCACATTATTCTAAAAAAATTAATATAATATATATAATCACACACCTCCTTTGTTCCTTTTTAAATACTACCCCGATAGGAAAATTACACAAATATTGTGCAATAATTGCATCATTTAATTGAGAGAAATTTCACAATTATTGCGCTAAGATGATTCCTCATAACGTAGCGTTCTTGCCCGTATAAAATTTCTAAATGATATTTGTACAAAAGTTAATAAATTCAATTTTAGGTTTAAATTTTGCACAATTATTTCAACATTTAAAAGCAAAAATTACTCCAGCAAATATCGATATACATACAACAATTACATTCATCATGTTTTACGAGAAAAGATGTCATCTATCGGCGACCCAGCAAATACAGAATATGCTACGTAATACAGGAGTAACACATAATAAAACTCAACTATATTTCTCAATTATCTTGAAATTATTTTCGCAATTTCTTCAGATTTAACTTTGCAATATTCCGCTAAGATCATTCCTTATAACGTTGCTGTCTTACTGAAACACTATTTAGAAATAAATTGTGCAAATATTTGTCAAAAAATCTAAATTTTTAATAGCATTGTTGTATATATTCAGCATTCATAATTGCGGCATTCCTAATTTTATCTAGATTTTGTCATATAATTTTATAAATTTTTTCCTCTCGGGGTATTACATAAATATTACACATGTACAATAGATGAGAAAAAAATGCTTACAACGAGAGCAGTTGATACTGGCTGTTGATTAGTCGTTATCACTTTTATACTAGTCGGCTGCGTCGTAATTGCGACGTTTGCCGGTAATGTCTGTATTACCCTTTGGAAAGATTGCGCAGGTTTCGATGTTATATTCAATTGCTGTTCAATTGTAGATGCTGTAGTCTTAACTTTCGCATTTGCTATTACAATATAGAACATGTTAGATAATGAGGAAAACGTGATAATTACAGATGTTTATTATCACGCGTCGTGATAAAGATAGATTATGGCCTTAAAGCATGTGCCATCTGTATACATGTAAATACGCATATACAAAAATAGATGAAAAATAGATTAACATACATTTATTCTTTTCTTCCTCGTCCGTAAGATCAATAAGATCGTTATTTCTTGGTTTCGGAGCTATCGGACGATTTCCTTGATTTTGTATTTTGCCATTTAGGACAATAGTCTGATGTGGCTGCGACTGAATTTGCTGTTGCGGCTGCAAAATTTGCATAAATTAAATTAATGCGATGTCATAAAATAAGTTTTCTGATTTATATCGGTTATAAATAGTATTAGATTAAGTCTTGTGTTACTTACAGCAGGTAAGATTGGCTGAATACCGCTAGGCTGGTTGGACAACGTTAGGGTGTGTGATGCTTCTAAAGGTTTAGCAACAACCAAAGCTGCGGGCGTCACAGTGGAAATAACAGACGCCGTTTGAGCCGGATGATTCTGCGTGATTATAGGAGTAGAGACGGTTACTACAGGTCGGGGCGATCTTATTTTAATTCCACCGCGTCTTGGACTTGTTACATTGTTATTTGCCTCAGTAGGTGGAGAAGTGGTGCTGATGTTCGTTGTGTTTGCTGCAGGCTTGAGATTCGCGGTTTGCCGTAGATTCTGCATTCCGTGTTCCTAATGAGTAGAGCATTTAATCGACCAACATAATTTTAAGTGAATACCGCGAAAATGAGTTCAAATATATCTCTGCGATAAATAAATACCGTTATAAAGCTGACTTGCAAGCCTACAGATCTATTTATTTTTATAGGCGCGACAGGTTTGTCAGGATTCGCACGACGGTCTATCGCATTACGATTCAGCACCATTTCGAAATCCTTCACTTGCTTCATCAACTGTTGCATCTTCACACGCGTTGTTTCTTGATATTTCTCTGATATGCGAGCTTGTTCTCTGAGCTGTCCAATTTCACTGCGCATCGCGATTGTTTCGGCAATCTTTTGAATCAGGAGCTCTTCCAATTCCTTAAGCATATTAAACAGTAATATATAATAAGCAATCGTTTTAGTTTTCGTAATTAATTGAGATTCATTTTCATACAACAAACATATAATTAAAAACAAGTAATTAAAAGATATCTTATTTCAATATAAATGCTTTTTGTTTACCTCCTGCGTAAGTTTTGGTAATTTCTCTTTGAGGTCCCGCCGGAAAAATTTTTCAATGAAGGACAATTGTGTGACATCTTTCTTTTCTTCCGAGCCCTTGGTACTCATTTTCGCTTTCTTAATATTACCATTAAAAACCTCGTTTTCCGGACAATTACGTTTTAATGAAGGTGGTGATGCAGGACGTATATCCGGATTCAGTTTGTGGTTCATCACTACGAATTCTTCCGTAGTATCGGTAGAATCACTGTCGCTATTAAGATACTTTTTCCTGATTATCTCTTCTGCGTTTTTAGCCGTCTTCCGCCTTTTTCGCCCGCTCTCCTCTGTAATAATAAAATGCAAAAATATCTTAATGTGTATATTAAAAAATATATAGTAAAAATTATAAATAAATCATAATAAAAGATTTTTACGTACAACAACAAAACACACAGACTGTACTGAGAAATTATTTATTTTAGAATGTACCCTAACGCATATCAAATCGAGACATATGCGTCTTAAAGACGTCTTAATCCCAATTTGAGACATTGTGTTCACTGGGTATATACTTTCTTATAAATGATACTGACAGAATTAAATAATTTTAAAACAATCATCTCTATCCTTTTTCTCTACTTATCACATATTTTATATTATTATTACTACATTATTATAGATACATATAAATATCAGGATACTTTATGCGATATATCGCCCTTGAAAATTTTTTGCAAAAGTTGCATGCAATCATCCATAAATCTACTTAGAAATCAGAAAATAATATATTGCACTTGACTACCCATCAGACAACACAATGTCCAAAATCGGGGATATATGACGTCTTAATGACGTCATATGTCCTCGATTTTAGACATTGTGTTGTCTGGGACGCATGTTTCAAATCGGGACACATGATGCCTTAAAAACGTCTTATGTCCCGATTTGAGACATGTTCACTGAGTATATAAAAGTATATAAAACTATTAATATTCTTGTATCTAATTTTTTTAAGTATTTTTTTTTTAAATCTTCTATTAGATATTGATAAAATACTGTATTTCGCTTTTAATGTTAAATATTTCCTACCTTGTTTATCTTCTTCAGTACGATCTTGTACCGTATTGATTGTTTTTTTAATTCGTTTATTTCTCGGAATGACCGTGTCAACATTTTTCGTTCCATTCTCGCTATTAGAATTATCCACATCGCTAGGTACTAATAAAATGTTTGTTAATAATAAATTATTATCTATAGTTTGGGTTACAAATTTATCAACATTACGGTCTTCGGTTACTTCTGTGTTGTCTTTAACATTGGATGAAATATTTTGATCTTGTATCAATGAAATATTCGTCACTTTTTCTGTGAATTTTGAAATATTTGATACACTTTTGCTTTCTGTTACATCCATCAGTTCTGAATGTTTGTTTTTATTTTGATGCGCAATAGTATCTATATATGATAATGAATCCTTAGAATTACCGGAGTTGACTAAATCCACGTAATCTGGACCATTATTAAGTTCGACATGTGAGCTTTTTAGAGAGTGACTGTTATTTTTAATATGTTTGTCTACTATTTTGTCTTCTAAATTATCATCATTATTATTAGAAACAATCACATTTGTAACCAATTTTTCACTCTTACATATCTTAATATTAGCAGAATCTACAGAAGGGATATTACTGTCTACACTGTCTAATTTATTTTGCTCACAATTTGTCGAAATTATTTGGTTACTATCGCTGGATGCCTCTTTTAGATTTTCTTCACTATGAGTTGTTAGTTCTGCATTTCGAACATTACTTGTGTGTGTATGATTATTTATAGACAATTTATCATTTTCTATTGCGGTATGTCCCTTCAATACTGCAATTGGACACGCGTTGCTTACATCGGTAATTTTTAAATCTTTGCTAGATTTGAATGTACACTTTTCATTAAATTCATTAGCAGTCGCACTGGTATTTTCCGACTTACGTATATTATCTTGTACTTGTTTGTTTTCGGATGTATATTCATCTAAGGGCGCTGCAACAGATCAAATGATTGATCCCTCCTTCGTTTCCAATGTTTTAAGGGTGAAGGGCAATATAAGAAGTGATTACACAAGTTCAGTTCAAAAATTTGCATCAATATTCTTGATGTGACGAAAACTTGATTTGGTAATTAGTAACAATTTTGTCATTCGCAAAGATCTTACCTGTATCATGTTCGTTCTGCGATGATTCTTCACTATCAGACTTGGAAACTTCTTTTACAGTCTCCTGCAGGTCGGAGTATAGTGTTTTTTCTGCGATTTTATTTAAAATTGGTTGTTCTGCAAACAAAACAAAAATGCTAATATTAATATAGATGCAAAAAAACGCACACATTCATGAATAAAAAGACTTCCATTTTATTTAATTTTATAAAATATAACTACTTTCTTTCTCTCTCTCTCTCTCTTTCTTTCTCTCTTCTGTGACATTTATGTTTGGGTATTTCTAGATTTAACATTTTATGTCTTCTTGCAAGTTATTTTATGGACAGTTCCATTCAACACAATGGAAAGAAACATATATATCAGGGTATCATTCAGAAATTATTCAATAACATATATCAAGCAATATATGTTAATTTACTTCTCATAGATAAAAAATAATAATTACATACCAGCTATTCTACTTTGCGATTTTAATTCCGCAGTATTTGTGTCTTTTGTTGTAGCGTTCTCTTGCTCAGCATCGTCATCGTCAGATAATCTCAAGCGCAAACTATCATCGGACAGTGCATCTTCATCGTCCCCGTCTTCTTCTGCACCGAATAATAATTCATCCTCTTTCTCTTTAGACAGTTCATCATTATCAGTTCTATCGTCACATGTGACTGGGGAACTAGATTCTGAATTATGCACTGTTCCAGCTTGCGTCTTTTCCATTATAAAATTGAGAACAGTAAAATGTCACTGTTCATTTATCTTGACAATTAAATACTTTTTTCAATCTATAATAGAAAACTACATGAAAGACATATGCACAACATAATAATACACTATTTAATATATAATCCTAATTTAATATATATCTGTACTATAATAAAAGTGTACTATATCACTGTAAATATACATATATATATGTATATATAGTCAGAGATATTTTAACAGATATTAACTCAGAGGTAATTTAGTAAATTAACGCAAAAAACTGATATTTCAGTGAAATATTTATAGATCTTTATTCCCACAAGATTTTTACAATCATAAAATATATATATATAGTGCGTTGTATTTGTCTTAAATATGGTAAACCATTTATATTAAATGTATTCAATTTTTGGGGACTGCTACAGAAAATATCACGAAAATTTAAAACACCCATAAAATAAAAAAATTACATAAGACAAGCACATTTCATTTCGTATCCCGATTGACAGCGCCAATATATATTTGACAGCATCATCAATTCCGTTCGCGAAAGTATCGTCAATAAAAAAAGTAGTCCAGTCGTAGAGCGGGCGTCATTGTGGTTTAGGTACTGTTTGTCTCGTGGATAACCTCTCTACAAGATCCGTTTCTACACCGAAATAATAGTAATAAATTAATACGTTTAAAAAAATGGAACGGAAAGAGAGGAGGAAAGAGAGCAAATAATTCTGATGCAGTTTTGAATAACAATATCTCTCGAGTTTCAAGAAATTACCATCTTCAGGACAAAACAGTTGAATACCGAGACACACCGTTCCACTGTCAACAAGGTTTGCACCCGCAAAATGAGGGTTTTTTGCTCTAAATTTAAAAAAACACTTCAAAAAAAAAAAAAAAAGAAAACTACTTGTCATAATTGGCTTATGTTCGAGAAATTCTTTCCTCCTCCCTTTCCTCCCTACCCTTTTTCGTACATATAGTACGTTTAATTCTCTTTTTTCGCCTTTTGTGGGCATCCGTCTCGTGGGATCAGAAGGAATCTATTTCTGTTTAATGTGTCGACATAATTGCCGCTCTTAATTTAACGATTAGTGCATAGAGGTTACTCGTTACTCGTCGAACGAAAAAGCACCAACATTTTGACGCCTACTGTACACTGTACCGCGCGCGCGCGCGCACGCCTCATTCTGGATCGATGCCCGTCGTGCGCGAGGTCACTATTTTGCTAAATATGACGATTGACGCAAAAATCCGATGCGTCCCGATGAAACGGGATGCTCGTCGCGCTCGTAAGATGAACGTGTGCACGAATCGTCGCGGAAATTGTTCGCTTGTGATCGAACGACGCGATCAGGCCCTGACTAAGGGGGCCGAGGGCCCTGACCTTATCCAGGTATAAAAGATGGCGGGCCGAAAACGAGTATCTCCCGCTTGCTCCAGCTGAAAGTTGTACAACGGCGTACTTTTCCAGTCGGAGGAGCCTTTATCCGTGATTCTCGATGTGATCTCGTTATAAGTCTGGCTTTTTTTTTCCTCAATGACGAGGGCTATCCGCGAGTCGTGTTGCACAACCTCGAACGGACGCGAGAAAGCGCGCTTATCTGTGTAAAATCACTTTAAGGTGCATCACCTCGAAAAGATTATGCCCCTTAAATAGGGCAATTTGCCTTGGTTTTGCATCGGCATAGGCGAAAATTGCGAGAACACAAGAGTTTCGGTAGCGGAGAGTGTGTTTCATCGGGGATGTTCGTTCAGCACAAACGAGATGTCATGGAACGACACGATGGCACTTCGGTCGAGAACGGAACGTCGCTTGCGGAACGTCGCGAATGTCGTTATCGCCGCTCTCCACATCGCTCTCCCGGTTCTCCCCCGATATCTTCAAACGCGAGTTAAAGAAACCGCGCGAACTGTCCACAGCGTCATCGATGGGTTTGCGCATCGAGCGTGGAGTACACTGCACTTAGGCCCCGAGTTTCCGTTCCCGAAGATCGCCGAGCGTGCACGAAGCGCCGAAAAATGCGAGCAGAAAGCAGAAACTGCGCTTGTAACGTCCCGATTCGCTGCGCAATAAGGGAATCTTATTTTTAACCGGCACATACGGGCCGACATACCGGCAATTAATTTTTGAAAAAATTTTGCTGCTCCATTTATGTCCGTCTGGAGGGGCTAGAAAGACGCGTAGCAATTCCAAAAAAATTTTCTTTCTAATGACGTGGCATCAAATCCAAAAACATGATTTGTTTCTGACCGTTTCGTATTCCACTCGAATTTTTCCTTTCATACGTTCACTTTCGTAGATTCATGTTTTTATTCGAATGTAACACACGCATATACAATAAGTAGGTCTTATCGATCTTATCAGCTTGTTACACATCAGCTGGCATATTTGCATAGTTTTTGTTATACTATTCCATCAAGATCCTTATATTGGGCCCAAATTTATAATCGATTTCTCAATGACGTCCTGTGCGTTCATGTGAGATCATTTAATAATTTACACACATGGAATGTTCGTCACGGATTCGTTTTATTGAGCGGTTGATGAATAGAGCCCTTCCCTTTTACTCGCCGCACCAATAGCACAGTTCATGGTGGGGGAAACGGTACAGCTCCTCGTCGTATTGTAGGACGATCGATTTTCGTCACTTTGCCTCGATCTTAAGTTCGATACTTGACTGTAATATAGATTTCTGCACTTTTGATCTTGAAAAATTAATTCTCCCTCATTGCTTAATTATGTTTACGATTGTACATATATCATCCAGTAGACGTCAGTGCTGACACACTATCGAAATTTCTTTTTCTTTAATAACACAATTCTAATTCAAGTTATATGTGTCAACATATTCATAGGTTTCTCATTAGCCAGACATAACCTTGGCGATATCTGGAACAAATTGACATCTTTCCCCCTCCTCTTTTTCCATATTCCAGGTCGGATATTATGCAATCTATATTTCCGACAAGCGAGAGAGGAAGCAGGAATTATATTTTTAGTACAATTGTCTATTTGTAATTTACAATAGAGCAAAAGAAAGAAAAAATTTGCAGAAGAACACAACTAATTCGTCTTATTTTAGAAAGTTTCAAGTGAACATAATGTTCTTTTTCGCTGCACTTCTGAACTAGTGCAAACTTAGAATGAAAGAAAATATATTTGTTTTATTCTAACTTATTACACTAGTTCAGACGTGCAGCGAAAACAAACAGACCTAATAATGTCTCAAATCGAGAGATATAACGTCTTAAAGACGTCATTAAGACGTCATATCTTTCTTATGCTACTCTATTAAGGTCGATCTACATTAATCGTAATGTTCATCGTAAACTCCTTACGACGATCGCAGCTATCGTAAGCTCATCGTATGAATTGATTCAACTTGAACTCTTGATTACGACGCTTGTTTGGCGTTACAACAATAACCTACAAACCTAACCTATCAACCTTCTCGACGCGCGAATAAAAGTGTGTTTATAGATATATTCGCATAGATATACTGTTTACAACAGCTTTCCTTTGCTTACGACCTCGATCGCTATTATGATTAAAGCATTACAATAGATGTAGATCGGGCTTTAAAGACATCGTCATTATATAATTAAGACGTCTCTAAGACGTCATATCTCCCGATTTGAAACATGCGTATTATCTGGGTTCTTTTTTCCATATATCCTTGAAGCATTTTATTTCAGAAAATTCTTTGACACATCTTATTTTAAAAAGTAATTTTTTTGATACATCCTTAAAGTTTCTACTTCTGAATACCTCTTTCTACCTGATACGCTTCTCTCTCCGCACTTCGAATGTCCAGTTTAACGCTATCAGACACTGACTTAACCCTTAAAGTGCATACGTTTTTTCGGTACCTTATTCTAAGTGGATATGTGAGTCTGCCACGTTCAACGCTATTTTTCCCTAACTTAAAATATTTTAAAAAATCTAAAAAAAATTCATGAAACGTCTGTCTACATTGTAGTTGACGATTTTATAGTTAATTTGATAAACATCGTTTATTTAATATCTTTTAACAGGCTTATAAGTTTTACAGTTACGAGCAGATATCACTTTGGCTCGAACGCCGTAGACCCACGTATGCACGTTAAGAGTTAAAATTCTTTTCTCAGTGAGTAAAATTTTTCTGCAATTGTAGTTTCGAAAAATATAATGTCCAAAAATTTGCTATTACTGTAATGGAAACATTCATGCTAAAAAATACAATTTTTTTTCATTTCAAACAGTTTTCAAATTATGGGTTTGACATTTTCCCAAGGTTACGATCAGGCGTAGTGTGAATAATGTTTTTTGTCTATCTCCAGCATCCAATAATCGCGCGAGATGGACAATCACATAACGCACAGGCACACGCGATTCACAGCATACTCAACATAACCTCAACTCATGATTGGCTAAATGCTGAATTCCTCGCAATTTCAAAATCAGTATAGATAATAGGAAAAGCTCTCTTTCCGTATAATTTCGTATGAACATTTTACTATAACGTTTTGTGAATTTATGGACACAATGCAAAAAACCTAAAAAATATTGTACATTGGATTTTGAAGTACAATAAAAATATTGCTGGCTGTTACATTAACGACAATGATAAACTTATTGCTTTATTATAATATATTAAAATATATAAATAACCGCACATGCAAAAAATTTATAATTTATTCTAACAATTCTATAAAAGTAATAAAAAAAGTTATGTACAAGCCTGTATATAACTGTTACTGTATGTACTTTTGTCACCCAGGTGACCCATTTTAAATGCCTACCTCAAATATCTCTTGAACAATACATTTAAAAAAAAATGTTTCAGATAAAAGTTGGAGGGTTCAACACGGGCCTTGAACCCAAAATCTAAAAAGATTGTCCATTGGCCCTCTTTGAACCCTTCAACTTTTATCTAAAACATTTTTTTTTTTTAATGTATTGTTCAAGAAATATTTGAGATGGACATTTAAAATGGATCACCCTGTATATATATTTATTTATTTATAAAGTTTAGGAAAGTATATAATAACTCACGTTTGAGGAATCTAAACTATATAGAAAATTAATGGGTATAATAAAAAATTGAAATTATTCAATTTACTAAGAATTAAAGAAATGTTAAAATGCCATAATATAAAAAATGTTAAAAATAGATATTCATAATGATAGAATCAATAATTAATTGTATTTTTAAAATATGTTTATGTGCGCAGTATTCTCTAGAAGTTTCGATGAAAGGTCGTTACTGAACAAGTAGTGCCATCTGTCGTTGCTTTTATCTTGATGACAAAATGATGCTATATGTCATTACGTAACAATGTTGCAAAACGTGAAATTATCTTTCAATTTCTTATATTGTAATTGCAAAATCTTCTTTCAGAGATAAAATCCCACAATATTTGATTATAACCAAATACATTTTCTAATTTAACACGAGAAGGTTAGATAATATAGATATACCAGAACATTTTTCTTGTTACTGATATCTATAAAAAACCTTGTAGAACATCATAAATTCATTCTAAACAGTCTCAAAGATACAAAGCATCTCCTACTTGAATATACATAACAATGAATATAAATATGAGATAATGCGAAATATTGCGCGTTCGTAACCTACAAGATATTACGATTACAATAACAAATAAAATTATATGTATATATATCAGAAAATTTCTACAAAAAATAGATCAAACTAAATGAAAAAAATATTTTGAAGCTTTAACATTACCATGTGATTTAAATCGATTCTTGTGATATTCTGGTTTCGGTATTGTGTTATTGATGGACGCGCGCGCTACAAATATAATTCGTAAACAATAGGTCAATGAAGACGATTGAAACATAACAATATATCATTTATATCTACCTAATAACTTAGATTTCAGAAAATTGAACATTTGTCGAATTTCGTGAAAATATTATGTATCTGTATATCATTGATTTATAATATATTACAGTACGATGTAACAAATAAATCGTACTTCTCGCGCAATAAAAAGTTTGGTTAGCCTCAAAATTGATGAAATCATCTAGTGTGTATCCTAAAAGAAACAACAACAAAATGGCGTACACAAAGCTACATAAAATGGTGTCTTTGCTACGTCAAAGCGTCTCTATATCACAAACATAAACGACTCCGTGTAGATTTGGGCCTTGAGGCCCAATTCTGGCAATTTGCCTCATTCGATCCATGGTTAATTACTGGTATTTATTTCGAGAAAATTTATAGATAAAAATACAAGTAAAAAAAATTATTTCGTTTTACGCTTTAAAATACGCACAATCTCTCAAACATCTTAAAAATCTAAAACGGGACTGAGACGTACACGAGTTCAAAATTTGAATAGAGAAAATTGCGATAAAATGACAATCCGCGCAACGTTTCGAGTCCCAATAACAATTTTGTTCGTCACAAATCCAACGGATTTAACACTAAGCCTATATCAAGATATCATATTAAAATAATAATCGATAAACTTACGTTATATTATTGTGTGGGAAGGTTTCAAGCAGTATTGTTAACTTTTCACCACGTGGAAATAGGTTATATTTAAGGCAAATATGCCAGAAACACTGAACTGCACTTCTCTACTCAGGCATGCCAGATTGTCGAGCAGCTGCAACACCGCAAAAAGCTAAACAAGCGACTCTGGCAACGTTGCCGGGTCTCCCTCTACCGTTACCTCCGGCGCCTCCGGCTAACGTTGTGTTACAATGTTACATTAATACGGGAAATACAACAAAGTTGCGGTTGATTAAGGACGTACGACGCGTCCAAGTAAGGCAGATTGATCGAAAAATAAAATATTAAGATACGAAGGTATTGTAATGCGAATAAACGCATATCCAAAAAGTTATCGACCTACACGTCGTCGTGTGTTGACACACAACCTTATCTGCGCATGCGCAGCGTTACCTAAATCTTCTCCGAACAACAATTTTAGCCTAACTACAGGGACTGCCTCTTTTCTTTTTTTTTTGTCGAGGAGCTTTGCGCGAATATCCCTTTTCGTTGCTACAATTACACACGCACGAAATATGAGCGACCGTTATCGCGAATATCCGGTAAGTAATATGCAAATGCATCAAATTCTATCACGATGACGCTGTTGTTGGCACTAAGTGTATATTATACGATATTGTACGTACAATATTTACAAAACGACAATTGGTATCAATGTAGAGATGCTTAAGATCACGTTGTTACCATGTTATCAAACAACGGTGTCATATTTCAATTCTTTATCACTTACGTAAATCACCTTGAAAGTCCTTGTCCGAAACCATCTTGTTTGTGTTTATTCGTATTATAATATTTGTTGCTACTTTGTGTTATAACTTTTGTCCTTCTATCTACTATACATGTAAAATATTCTATTTAATTTTTGATGAGATTATAAAATTGTGTATAATTATATTATTTTATACAGTTTCTAATTTATAGTTGTTACAATATTTTTACTGAACAATTATAACTAAAACAATAAATAAAGTGACATACAAAATTTAATAACAATTAACATTTATTTCTTTATTATATATTATTATGATGAATTATTTTGGAATTGATAAAAAATTGATGAAAAAGGAATTAATTATTTATTATTATTATTTAAATATTATTATAAATAATTATTATAAATTCTAAATTATTTATTATTATTTATTACTATTTATTATTATTATTAATTATGTGTATATAAAATCAGTCAAATAAAAAAAAATTATGTTGTAAGTATCGCCACTTGCAATCGCAATAGTTTGAAACATTTGTTTATTCCGTGAGTTATTCAATATTAATCAAGGATATAAATTTATATATAATGGAGATGACAAGACAATTATATTTATTTACATATATGGTACAAATGAACCAATTGCTGTCTTGTATATTTCTTTACAAAAAAGAAAGAAAAGAAACACGTAATAAAGAATTCTACCTCTCTTTCTAAATCCTTGATTAATATTGAATAACTCACGGAATAAACAAATGTGTCAAACTATTGCAATTGCAAGTGGCGATACTTACAACATAATTTTTTTTTGACGTATGCAATGTTTTTGAAATTTTACCATTTAGTTAAAAAAAATATATTTTTTAAATAATTTTTTAAATGTTTATAATTTTTTTAAATAGTGCAATTTTTTATTTTTCTATTTACAGAGTTATTTATATCATGATTGTATTACTTGCTTATAAAATACCTATTTTTTATCTTCCTTGGATAGTTAAATAATATGCAAAATCGAAATTAAAAATTTTCTGTAAAAATAGATGTTATGAAAATTCTATATACGTCGTTGACATTATTATCGTTTCACACATGAATTATATGTTTAAATAAAGTTGTTTTTTATATATATATTTACTTAGATTATGATTTGTGTTTAAATAATCTTTTATATCACACGTGCGTGGAAAGTGTCCCATTACGCGCGCGCTATCTATGCGACAAATAGCCAATTCCATACACGAGTCAAAACAGTGCGGTAATGTAACATTACCGCACTGTTTCGACTCGTGTGTGGAATTGGCCATCCGTCGCACAGATGACGCGCGCGCAATAATGGGCCAATTTCCACGCACTTTGTAATATAAAACAGGGTGTGTAACACGTGCGGGTTGAGAATTGGACACGCGTGCGGGCGATCGCACTCGCCAATAACTATTTCTATGCATCTTTTTCTTTTGATATTGAATCTGTTAATTTATTTTTAATGAATCCAGTTTTACGTGTCATACATCTAAGAAATTATAACAAATATATATTCTCTAATGATTCCGATCAATATATAATATATAATAATTATTTTATACCTATATATGTATAAGTTAGTCACTATTGCAGCAGATCTAGGATTTTAAGCTATACGGTCAAACGGAATGACATTTTGGAGACATAATTTTGGCATGTAAGTGAAGTGACCATTCCATATTACAAACCTCACCTTCTCCATTTTCCTTATGACTTCATAATAATATAAAACATTTCGGTCAATGGTGACGATCATGGCGCAGAAAGAAGTGCGCTGCTCTAATCAGCCGAAGATCCGAGTTCAAATTCGACCAAAAATCATTGGTTCTTATTTGATCGCTACCTCTCAGAAGAATTAATGGCACCCGCCGAGAGTTTATCTTTTGTCACGAGCACCCCTCTATGAGAACTGATCCTCCAGGTTGGGGATTGGGCACTAGATAGGCTAACAACCTGCAAAAAATGAAGAATTAAATCTTCATGGATAAATAACCCCTGAAAGCAACATATTTAAGAAATACCTTACAGTCCAAAAGTTAGACATTATTTTAATTTTTAATAAAATCTTTAAGGAGTAATTTCTTTAATTAATTAAATGGAATGCTCTTATTAATATTTATTTTTACAAATAAAATTATTATAATAAATAATTTGTAAAATAATGTGTGCGTGTGTGTGTGTGTGTGTGTGCACGCGCGCGCGCGTACATTTTGTTTGTATAAAGTTTATTTGTATGACAATAATTGAAAATCAAAAGAGATCTGATCGATGAATTTAATTAAGTTATTAGATGAAAAATATATTCCCGTAATAAAAATCACAGATAATGAGCTATCACAAACTTTTTGTATTGACTATATGCTAGTATTTTAAGGCAATATTGATCTGCACATGCGCACTGATATAACTAATAAACCGTGAATTTTAAACTTACTTTCTCTCTACTCTCTATTAAATACACCTTTTACACGTATGTTTCTCAATCGAAATCTAAAATTTAAGTATAAGTTAATCAATATTAGTTCCGTCTACGCTTAAACTTTGTTTAAATCCACGCGGACTTCGAAAAAATTTTCCAGCAAGTCAAGCTAATTTCAGTCTCATCGAATAATAGGTGTTTTCCAGTTGACACAAATCGACACAAGCGTCAGGCTGGAGTCCCATGGCATGTATTTTCCGCGTAACGCGTAACCGCGTAACCAATCAGAAGCGCGAATATGCATAACCGAAAATGCGAAACGTTTCTAATTGGTTACGCGGTTATGCGTTACGCGGAAAATACATGCCATGGGACTCCAGCCTCACTCTATCCTTGTTGTTCACTAGATGTTGAAAAAAGACAGAATGATCCTTGGATCGACTTGTGTCGCTAAATGATAAGCACTCAATGCCTGTGTTCAGCAGAAAAAACAGGTCAATGAGCGCTTAATGATTCTTTTTCAATGACCTTTTATTACGATAATTGGTTTTTACACTTGGATCCAGGGAAGAATTAAAGGCAAGATCCAACCATTTTAAAAAGTTATTACTGATCGCGTTGAGTTGCTTTTTCTGCTGAACGCAATCAATGAACAACGCGCGGAGCATTCCGAAAGCAGAGAATGAAACAGGATTAGGCTCAGCGATGTGCACTGAGCCTAAAGGCCGTGGCACCTAGAAAAACTTAAGCAGTAAAACTTAAGCAGTAAAGGCGGAATTACGATAAACTTAACGTAACGGAACGCGACGAGACGCGAAGTAACGTGAAACCTAAACACATTGTTTTTATATGCGGCTGATTACGATCGACTTTACGTAACGTGACGTAAAGTACCAAAAAACAATGTGTTTAGGTTTCACGTTACTTCGCGTCCCGTCGCGTTCCGTTACGTTAAGTTCATCGTAATTCCGCCTTAAGGAAATCAACGGTATGGATTCGTTACTGCTTAGGACCGTGCCTTAAGTTCTTGACTGTGATTGGCTGATTTGCTTACTGCTTAAAG
>NW_020213430.1:458466-538925 GCF_003070985.1 Temnothorax curvispinosus | reverse complement strand
TAACTCTCGTGAGCCGACGGGACAAGCCAATGAAAACCGATGTCGCGGAGTAACGCGCCGTGTAGCAAGGAGTGAAAAAACAAATCGGGCGATCTCGCTTGGCGAAAGGGCCGCAGCGCGCGACGGCGACGGGGGTAGTGAATGAGTCCGTCGGTGCCGATAAAAAGGGCGAAATTTCCGGCGACGATGCGCGCCCGTACCGGTCGGCAAGGTGCCCGCGGCTGGATTGCGAGATTTGCGAGGCATGCCGCCGCGCGGTAACTTTCACCCGTTGACCCGTCGACGTGCAGCGAGCAGCGAGGGGCAGTAGAGAGGAAACGGTCCGGTTCCCCGTGCCGACCGCGATCCCTTCCGCTTTTCCGGAAGCGGGCGTCGCGCGGACGTGAGCACGACGAGCGGACCGCGGTGAGCGCAGAGCTGCGGGACTCATCTTCGCGCGCGCGAGGGGGTCTCGGGACCTTTACGGACCGCCCGTATAACTTGCGTCCGCATGCGTAATAATTGTCTCCTTTTCCGACGGGCCGATCGAAATACATTGTCCGACCGGAGAGCACTCTCGGGGTACTCCGCGAAGGAAGGGAAGTTGCTGTAATGGCCGCCGTGTCATGAAATGAAGGTGCCCAGCCAGTTTTGTGGTGCCACAATGGAGGATAGCTGCAGCCCCGCGTCCCAGAATCACAACGGCCAGCTGGCCGGCGGCGCGAACGTCTCCCTCGCCAACAACAAGCACCAGGGCGGCAGCGACAATGGCAGCAACGGCGACGCCAAGGACCAGCGGCCGCAGTACTCGATGCCTGGCATCCTGCACTTCATCCAGCACGAGTGGGCCCGCTTCGAGCTCGAGAGGTCCCAGTGGGAGCTGGACAGGGCGGAATTTCAGGTACGGGCCCCGCACGACGGATGCGGCTACGCGGCACCCGCTTCGCGAGCCAAGCGCGAACGCGCGCGCGAGACAATTGTCCGCCTTATTGTCACTTCAGCTGTCATGTGATGGTAGGGAGGCACATAAGGAAGCACGATGCGAACCTTTCGCTTCGGGCTAACGCGAACAAAATGCGTTAGCATTGCGGTAGAACGTGTTAACAATCGACATATTGCACCTCGAGCACATAATAATTATTCGTACCAATGTTGCTCCGATTTGTCACACTGTCAAAAAGCGGAGCAAACGTGTTTTTTTTTTCTTGGTACTCGAGCTTGTTGGTGTTTGCGTGTAGAACGTACAAAGAAATTGCGATAGTATAAAAAAGTAAAACTGTTGTTAATTGACCAATTGGATTAATTTTTCCTGGTGTTTTATTGCGCAGGCTAGGATAGCTTTTCTTCAAGGTGAAAGAAAGGGACAGGAAAATTTGAAGAACGACCTTGTGAGGAGAATAAAAATGTTAGAGTACGCACTTAAACAAGAAAGGTAAATAAATTAGTAATTGCGGTGATATTATTTGATACATTAATGGCTATTCATATACGTGTCATTTGTATATATATGAATGATACTTCTTGTTTTTGAGAGTTTTTATTATTCAGATAAGAGTAACATCAAATTTTTATTTAAAAATCTCATTGTTTAATGATATATTATGCCAAAAAATTAATAAATATGAAAGAAAATATGTTGGTTTCCTAGAAGTTTTCTTTGAAATTGTGTCATTCATGTATGAGTAACATATATGAGTAACTTTGGCAGTCTGTGTGTTAAAGGAGGATTCAAGAAATATTTTTGTTAGCATTAATATTCAATACTTGAATATTATACATAATATTTACATACATACTTTTTTAATAAATAATACGAGTATGTGTATGTATGTTGTATATATTGTTATAAGAAAAATTACATAATTATACTTAAAAAGAAAACATACATTAGTATATTACAAATTATAACTGTTTAAGTCCATAATGTAAAATTAGAACTTAAATTGGAATTTATTATTAGGGTTTCCATATACAAATGAGAGATACGGACATTAACATTATACTACTGGACTACCATTAGACTCTATTATGTCTATACTTTATAGTAACATCTATTACAATGACCTTACAATACCGTTTCTTGTAATTTCTGCAGAGCAAGGTATCATAAGCTAAAATATGGTACTGACTTAGTAATGCAAGGGGATGTCAAACCACCTCTTTATGAAGAAGGTACCACGTGCAATATCTCTGAAAGTGGTAGTGGTGGTGGCGGTGGAGGAGGAGGAGGAGATGGAGAAGCTTCATTTACATCCATCAGTAATGTTAGTTGGAGACAAGGTCGTCAACTTCTGAGGCAGTATGTAAAATATCTGGTTTAATTTCAGAGCTGCTTCAGAGTTTTAAAGCTGTTAATGTTAATTTTTGCATTCTTATTTTGTATTCAAATTAAGACTTTGAGACCGAGAGGAAAACATTAGTGTGTAATTCATAAAAAGATATAGTAGAATGTTTTTTTTTTCAGGTATTTGCAAGAGATTGGATATACTGATACGATAATAGATGTACGGTCAAACAGAGTACGATCTCTGCTTGGCTTGAACAATAATACAGATACAGAAGAGATGAATACTCCAGCGTTAAATGGAAATGAAGGAATAGCACAGGATAAGCAAGAATATAACGAGAGTCTCGTACGCCGAGGAAAGCAGCAGCATCCCCCAAAAAAGGTAGAAATAAATAAATATATTTATTTTTTTTTTTTAACTTGAAATGAAACAACTTGTATTAGCACTAATTGCAATAATATTCAAAATTTTATATATCTAAATCCAATTTTATATACCTAAACAAAAATTTATAACGAAATTATAATGAAAGAAATCAGTGGAAATCTTTATATAATTTTTGTATAAAAAATTTGATGAAATTTAAATTTCAGCAGCAACCATCTTCTATGGCAGAGGCAATGATATTAGACACGGAAGCGGCTGTTATAGCAAATTTCGAATTTTTGCGTCACACGGATATGGACATGGAAGAGGAGGAAGGAGACGTAGAAGACGAAATTTACGATGCAAATACAGATACCAAACCAAATAAGGTAATTTCTATTATTACTTTGTATTTTTATTGTATAATATTTTATTTTATGATGTATTTATTTGCGACATGTGTGTTCTATCGATATGACTTTCATATTTGCCTTGCAGGCATCTATTCCTCTTCTAGCGGAGGATGTTGATACAGATGCGGAAGCAGAAGAAGTGTTAAACGAATTAAATCTTCTCACAGAAATCGAAGAATCACCACCTGGTTCTATTCATCTGGAAATGAATTCTTCAGAATGGAGTAAGTAGTATCCGTATTAATTCACATGTATTTCAGATGTTTTTATATATCAAAATATAAATCTGTTCACACGTATTACGATATTCATATTATTGTTACATTTTGCAATTTGCTAATCCAACATCTTTCCTGAAGATGCAGCATTACATAGAGGATTGCAACCAGACCCAAGACGTCCAAATAAGGAAGGTGATTCTACACTGGAATTAGGCGAATTAGAACAATTATGTGTTAACAATGATGCAGAAATATCGTATGATGTAAGTCTAGGATTTTTATATTGCACAAGTTGATTTGATACGATTCATCAATGCTTGTAATGCCGTTGTTTCGTCCAACAGATGGTTTCTACCACAAAAGAGACCTTCAGGAAAACATGGAACGCGAAATATACGTTACGATCGCATTTTGACGCTGTTAGGGCACTTGTCTTCCATCCCACAGATCCAGTTCTCATCACCGCGAGCGATGATCATACGCTGAAATTGTGGAATCTTCATAAGACTGTACCAGCGAAAAAGTTCGTAAATTCCATTTTGTTATGAAAATAACTATAATTATAATTTTTTACGAATTATTTTAAAGATGTATGTTATATATTGTATTTATTTATTATTACATTTACATTTTTTTTTTATCTTGCAGGTCAGCCTCGTTAGATGTAGAACCACTTTACACATTCAGATCACATACTGGACCTGTTTTGTGTCTGGCCATGTGCAGTATGGGCAACCGATGTTATAGCGGCGGTTTGGACGGCAATATCCATTGCTGGACGCTTCCATCGGCTAACATCGATCCGTACGACTCGTATGAACCAAGTGTCCTTAGTCATACGTTAACAGGACACACAAACGCTGTTTGGGGTTTGAGCATGTACTTACGTACTATGCTGTCGTTCAGTGCAGATGGAACTGTAAAATTATGGGCGCCACAGGCCCCACAACCTCTTCTCAATACGTATGTTTCGGAACAAGGTACGCAAACCCTAACGTTTTTAAGCTTGGGACAATGCGCTATTAGGTCATGATTAGCTAGTAGCAAGTTGTATATTGAAATAACACGGGAGTCTCGAATTCGCACAGCTTTATCTAACAAATATTGATCAAATGTAAGTTTTCTCTCTGTGTCATACGTTTCTAGGTGATTATGTGTCGTAACGGTTTCCTTTTGTTTCTTCTTTTTTAGACGGTATACCGACTTCGGTTGACTTTATCAGGGACGAACCACACAAGCTGGTCGTGGCTTATGAAGGAGCTTGCGTGGTATTTGACACTGAAACCGGCGCGATCGTGGCGCGACTCGAGGCGAACGAGACGAAAGGCGTGAATCGCGTAGTAGCACATCCGACGTTACCGCTCGTTGTGGCCGCACACGAGGATCGGCATATTCGGTTTTACGATCACCGGTCGGCTACTCTTGCTCATGCAATGGTAGCGCATTTGGACGCAGTCACTAGTCTCGCTGTAGATCCTCATGGTTTATATTTACTTTCAGGAAGTAAGTACGGAGAAGGAAAATGACACTAATTTTATCACGATAATAACACGCGAAACAGTTAAAAATAAAAAATATATGTATTTCAACGTATCGCTAGAGTCTCTAATTCGGTATTTGCTCATCGCGATTGCAGGTCACGATTGCAGTATAAGATTGTGGAACATGGACAACAAGACTTGTGTTCAGGAGATAACAGCGCATCGGAAGAAATTCGACGAAAGTATCCTCGACGTAGCGTTCCACCCGTCACGACCGTTTATAGCGAGCGCCGGCGCCGACGCTCTCGCCAAAGTGTTTGTGTGAAATGTGTAAAATCCAAGATACACTCGCTACATCAAAATGATTTCTACTATCACGTCAAATCGAGCAGTTTTTGTACTCGTATTCATTTTTAGATAGCCTTATATAACTTTTATGTGTCCACACACCCATCCACCATACATATGAAACACATAAACATAAAATACACACACTTCCGATATATTTCCGTTGTTAACTCCGATCGTTCTACCATTTCTGAGATACCGATTTATAAAGAAATCAAATCGCTCGTGTAGTTTATTCATAAAGGAAAATGAAAAAAATTATCAGTAACTCTTGTCTGTGACACAGTTTATGGGGGGGGAAAAAAAAGTAATTTTAAATATATAAGTGCTGCTTGTTGATGTTCGATCATCATTAAGTAGCCGATACTATTTGGAATAGCGGGGAGGGGTAATCATGTAGAATATTAGCCGATATAGTCCTGATAATTAGAGGAAAACCAACCCCTTGCCCACAGAGAATCCAGGAAGTACACTGCCGCGGTAGCGTAATATTTATCCTTACGTTAACTATTTATTACCAATATCGCCGTTACTGTTGCACAGCTACTGGGGATTAATACAATCGTAATAATCGACTATACAGTTGCCCTAAATGAATAAAAAAAAATATATGCATTAATTAGTCTCCCATTACACATAATTTTTTTTCCTGCTGCCTTATATATTCATCGAGGCTAGCACATAGTTATTATGATAACGATAATAATAATAATAATCGTAAGCTAAATATAATAGACATAATATTAATAACAATAAATTATAATTGTGTGTTTCTCTCTCTGTAATATATTGTATTTAAAAATAGATAACTGTGTAACGTATTATAATGAACATTTTTTTATTAAAATCTCACTCCATTATTTTCTTATTTTACATCCCTCACAAATCTAGATCATCGGAGACCCCTCCCCCGCCTCCTCCGAGCGAGCCCCTTTTTCATATCTATCCCCCCGTATAAACAAACGAGGTCGTCGCGGCGAGAATCGATCGATCGGCGAAGAAACTTTCGCGCGATCATACGATTACCTCATTTTTTATGCAATCGCATCGCACGTGATCCCGAAACGGGGCGCGTCTTAAACGTGAGGGAAGAAGATAATCCTTCCCGCGAGCCGAGCGGCTCCCCGTTGGACGAGACGAGCGTCAAAGTATCTCGGTCCTTCTTTCGCGCATATTATAATACCGTCTCTCAGCGACGAACGCAGCGGAGGAAAACGCCACGCGATTATCGCCGCCTGATACTACGTTTACGCGAGCGTTACTTCTGTAGTAACTTACGATATATCGCTCGTTTACGCGGGGTAAATTATCGTAAGTTACAACGAGAACGTTCCTCCTTTCAATTCAGGCGCGATCGCGCTAATCAGCTGAACGCGATCAGCCATAGCGTGTGGGCGATCTCGTGATTCGCCCGCAACCTGACGAGAGAAAGAGAGAGAGAGAGAGAGAGAGAGAGAGAAAGAAAAATCAACCGAGGGCCGTCGATGATCCCGAGAGAAATGACAAAATCTGCCGTACACGCGTGCCAGGCATGAAAGCTGGACTACTCTCGGCTCCCCGAGTGGTTTGTTGTTGTTCCACGCGCCTCGTAAGTGTTAAATCCTCGAGCGTCCTCCTCCTCTCGTCCTGCCGTTCGCGCGCGGAGGACGAGGAAGTCGGGCAAGGGATTGGCGAGACCGCGGCCTCCGCCGTCCGCCCGGTCCGCCTCGCCGAGGAAATCCTAATCCGTAAAATCCTCAGACAGGTTATGTGAGACCCGTGCGAGTGGATCGCCCGGAGACGCGCAGCCCGAGACGTACGTCGACGAGTTATGGTGCGGTTCCCCGGTCCTCCGTGAGCGTCCCGGTGGCCTAACGATGGAGCGGAACGGTGCCAGGGAGATGGAGGAGCGCCGGTGCATTCGGGACACCGGCAGGGCCCTGAAGAAGTACGGCAGCACAGCCAAGCACGTGACGCGGACCGAGAGCTTGGTGAAGCACACGGTGTGCCCTACGGACACCCTCCAGGGAATAGCGCTTAAATACGGAGTTACGGTATAGTGTCCCATCCACCAGCGTATGTCTCGTAATACGTGCCGTTTTCAGCGACGTTTTGCTTGCTTGAGGCAAAAACATTGCCCACCATAACGTTGACGTTTCTCTGATTGTTACAGACGGAACAAATAAGAAGGATCAATAGATTGTGGGCGTCGGATAGTTTATTTTTACGGGAACATTTGCTTATTCCCGTCAGCATCGACAGCCCCACCTCTGTATGTAATGACGAATTGGTAGCTTCTGAGGAGCATGATGTCCCTCCAAATGTGAGTAAAGTTTGGGAGGAATCATTGGGAGCTTTCCAGCAAAGCGACACAAGTATCGTTTTATCTTTGTTACTCGTTGCCAAAAAAGAAAGATGGAATGATATTTGTGTGGCGACTTGTATCGCTTGCTGGAAAGCTCTCATTAGTGGATCGTTAATTTCTGTCGATAGACACGCCTTACGAATATGTTGTATCTCACAGATTTCTAGTCCTTCTTCGATATCGTCCTCTATTGGTGATGAAAGTTCAGTTAATGATTTCTTAGCTAAGATGGATACTTCGATAGCCAATGCCAAGAAAGAAGTCAAACGCACTCAAGGGAACAGTGAGTAAGTTATTTTCTATGCCTTATATGCATTCAAATTTTATATATTTTCAAGCGCGTGTTTCGTCCGGGAAATACTGGTGATTTAACAAAAATGTGAAAAGCAAGCTTTCACAAGATATAAATGTTTTACCCATAAATTTGTATATTATTCTTGTATATCTAAGCGCAGTACTTTAAGAAAACGTTAAATTTTAAATAATATCCTTATCATTATGAATTATTTGTACAGATTCTGCACTGATGGCAATGACGTTTACGTACAACGACGACGTGGGTCGGCTAAATTGCGAAACTCATTTCCTACCACATCGAATACCTACTCGACGTCCTCCTCTGACACAGTCAGGCCTGTGTCCTCTAGTGATATGCATAACTTTCCAACTGCTGTGGTTATGACGCAAGGAAGAAGAGTAAAAACTTCCTTGCAAAGACTCGAGCAGCAGCAAGACGAGATATTCCAGTTGTAGCGTCTAAGTTTCATTGGACTGTAATGTCATGTGTGTCGACTGTTATTAAAAAGCTTGTAGGAAAGGATGTACTGTATATCAATGCGAATAGGAGGTTGTGCTTCTCACGTCTGACGTTGGTTGATCCAATTGTATTGCAGTTCAATTGAATTAGACTGCATCGCTCTCTCTTTTACGTTAAAAGACCATTCGTATCCCGTAGCTGGTTTAAGTAATATTCTTATACAACGGTTGCACAATCGCTGTATCCCGGTTTTACGATCTTTCTTTTTTCATCGTAATGATATCGCGAAGAATGGATCAACTAACTTTTATACGTAGCGCTAAACCGTTTTACATAACGTTGCTTAGTGGACCATATGTGCCTTGAATGTAAAACTGCGTTATGTAAGGGGTTCTCTTCATGCCCGATTTTATCTAGTTAAATCACATAAAAATTGATGTATGTTCCTTTTTTAAATACTTAATTTTTTTTTCTTTTAGTTCACTACTGTGATGAACCACCTAAAAATTTGGCAAAAAAAACCAAAAACAGCTTTAAGAAAACTAGTTATTATGTAGCGAAAATAAATAGTGCAAAGCTATAAATATAAACAAGATGTAGAATCTACTTATCTGAAACGCGATTTCTTAAACCAATTGTTACATTTGTTATATAACGAAAACATATTTTATTTTCTGTTTTAATAAACCTCATAAAATTTTTTTCACAAACGATAAAAAATATATCATGTATACAATATTTTTCCAATATTAAATATATATAAATGTTATCATTGTTTATAAGAATCCTAGTGAAAATAATCATGTGTAAATTAAAAGAAAGGAGCAAAATGCACCTGATATTAAAATATTATAAATTATTTTCTTTCGATCAGTATCAAATCTTAGCTGGACTAAGCTTTCTACGATTAATATTGAATTAAAGTAATATTATTAGAACACATTTACTTAACGTACTGCAATCAATTTGAATGTATTGTAATCATTGCCAAAGTCAGCGAATTCTTCGTGTGAGATATAATGCAAAAAGTCACACAAAGTCAGAAATTAAAGAGAATTCACTTTAAAATAATGTTACAAACAATATCATTTAATGTCGCAAAGCGATTGAAATTAGAGAAACTAACAATTTAATTTATAATATGAACACTTCCACCTAAAGTCTAAACATAGAGTTACACATTGATATACATTGTACATCAAATCTATATGATATGTCCAAGTTTTGTACATAATCTAAAGAAATCCTGTATTTTACACTGTACATACAGTAAATAGCAGCACTGGTTGACAATGTTGTCTGTAATTAATATCATGCAGTACCATTTCACTGTAAAAAAGACATATATAAGAATGTTGTATAAATTAAGATCTCTGATACATCCTCGCCACTATACATAGACATAATTATAATTAAGATATACATAAGTTGGGAAAAATGTAACTGAACAATGTAAATATAAATTATATTAAATAAAAAAGATCTAATGAGTAACAAAAGTTTGACCCCACACACACACACACACGTGTGTGGATTTTCTATTATTATTCGTCACAAAACAAATGTAATACAAAATTGGAAAGTTGAAGTCTGTTGGACATTCACACGTAAAGGAAAACGGGCTAATTAAGAGCTAATCGCTGTTGACCGTGCGAAAAAAACGGTGTAATAAAAAAATTTATAAATCATTCGAGATAACAAAATTGTCACATCACTTACACAACACAGGAAAAAGATTTCTGTAGAAATATATTTTCATAAATTTTACAGTACTATTTATATTACGGGGAGGTAGTTCTTACAAATATATACAATAATATATAGACAAAACAGGCAATGTACATTATACAGAAATTCTGTCTTTGCTTATTGTCTCAAACTTTCACACAATATATCCACTTTGGAGTTAACTATCCTTATGGG
Source organism: Temnothorax curvispinosus (assembly GCF_003070985.1). Taxonomy (NCBI): domain Eukaryota; kingdom Metazoa; phylum Arthropoda; class Insecta; order Hymenoptera; family Formicidae; genus Temnothorax; species Temnothorax curvispinosus. The sequence continues at coordinate 528,805 of NW_020213430.1, read as the reverse complement.
AGGCCTTACATATTTGTCGCAGCAACACTTCAGTTCATTCACAAAGTTGAAAGATCCTAAGCGACTGTTGCAATACGGACAATGTAATTTTCCCTTGGTCCAAGATTCCTTCAAAAAATAATTATTCAGATTCGTATTTCATATACATGTACACGTGTGTTTCTAAAATCTTGATAAGGTATACTTGATCAATGACATCCATAATCCAATCTGGTACATTCTCTGGAGTCATATACGAACAGCAGTCAGATTCGTCCGTCTGACACCCTGACCCTACATCCGTTGCTTGCTGCTTTACCTCGTGGTGGGCATTAAACAAAATAGAATCACCCTTGAAAAGAGATTTACAGCAATGCCTGCACCTCACTTCCATGATAGGAAGGCAGCGGTATAGAGAATACCTGAGGAACAATTTATTATTGTCAATTTCATTGTAATTGATTGATGAGAATGCCTTAAAAAATGTTGGATAAAAAATAATTATATTGCGCTTATATTGCGTTTAATTGCGTTACAAAAGCTATAAGATGACGACAGTTGCTTACCAAAAGTGCGTGCAATGTGAATAGCTCCACTATAATTATCGGTATTTTAATAACAATTATTTTAATAAACTGTTATTATTATCGGAATATACGTTTCTCGAAATTGCGCTTCACATATAAGTAAAATAAAGAAGAAAGTAATGCATATTTGCAGTAAACATCTGGATCAAATTCTATAAATGTTGCTCTTGCATTAGAGTTCCAATAGGAACATAACCTGACCAATACTGAACAGATGGAATGTTGCACTGTGCTCTTTGTGAGAAAACCATTAACCCATCATCTATTATCTATTTATCTACAAGAAGGAAGATAATTTTCAATACGTTTCACACATAAGAAGGTAAAACAAGATATATAATACGGTCACATATATAAAAGAGATTAAAAGATAAAGATATTCTCTTTTAATCCTAATAGGATAGGAAATAAACTCGGGAGGCGATTTTAAACAAACGTGGTATGTATTGCCTGTCTCACTATCGTTGCGACATTAACATGAGAATGATATCCATATATATTACTTTTAATCGAAAGTTTTGCGGAATGCAAGCGACGGGAAAATACACGCCTAATTGTTACAATATATCTTAAACCTAAAGATACAAGATACTTTTATCATTAGAACGATATACACGATATCGCAGATATCGTTTTGTACATATTTAGATAATTTAGAATACGTTCAATCCTCGCCCGCTGGTATCGCGTCCTCTAGCCTCTTGACAAACTTCACACGCAGTTCGGTCACATTGTCATTCTTAAGTTGATCCTGCACGAACCAGCAGGCAATCTCCATCTGCACCATTTCGCAGGCTCCTCTGAGCACGCCGGGCAGTATGTTACAATACTTCAGGTTCGAATAATTATCCGGCAATTCGACGAATTCCGTTAGCGGATTCGTCTCGAAGCACAGGGAGAACTCGTCGCCGCCCGGGCTCCAATTCGTGATCGACGGCGTTATGCCGAGGAATATCTTGAAGCCGCTCTGAATCTTCTCCGCCGTGTCTCTGAAGTCGTAGCATCGGCCGGAGCCGGTGCGCGCCAGAAAATCCTCTATCAAACGTATCCCAATGTTGTATCCCATTCTCTCCAGCTGCTTGTTAACGTCCTCCACGTTTTCATAGTCCTGGAGCAACTGGGCCACGAGTGAGCCGTAAGTCAGGGTGAACAGTTCAGAGTTCTATAACGTGAAAGAGAATGTTGCTTGTAGCTTCAATCTGAGGTCGACGCAAACGTTCCTTGAAATTATAATTATTTATAACAAGACAACCAAGTTTAACAATGTTAGTATCATTGTAATTCTGATGTTTTAAATTAATATTGATTCTCACAGAATGATCAATCACTGGGATTTGCAAAGATATATCTATATTTTAACAATAGAATTATTGATGATTAATGTATGTACATACATGCATCTACTTTTATTATTTGAATATATGTATGTGATATATATATGAAATATACAATATGATACATTTATATGGTGTATATATGGTATATATATATATTTATAACTGTATGTGCACACATCTTTGAAAAAAGGAGATAAAAGGGAAAAATAAATTGATCAATTTAATCCTTTATGTATTAGTCAACGAAAGTCAACGAAAAATTTCAGAAAATGCGTCGTTATAAATTTGAGTAATTTTTATATAAAAATACAAACCAATAATTCTGACTGTTCTAATTTTATAAATCTATCCTATAAAAAAAGATGTGTAATGTTAAAAGATATATCCTATAGAATATATAACATGGTCATAACCTCGAAATTTCGTTCGATACTAATCGCGTATTCGAAACGGACATAAAAATATTAAGCGGACTCTGCTAATGGCGAGCCGATATTACATAAATATTTCATACAAAATAATGCGATACTTGCCACTTTCTTTGCATCGAGTTTCGTTCCCGTTCGTGACATGTTGACAATTGACGACGAACGGCGAACGGCCCTATTGGTGTTGAACCACTATCTATAGTAACTATATATATACTACGTTTACACGAGCGTTATTTCTGTAGTAACTTACGATAATTCACTCGTTTATGGAGTAAATTATCGTAAGTTACTACAAAATCCCGTTTACGGGAAGGAATTATCGTAATAAGTTACTACTTAGAAAATTTCTGAGAAAATATGAAAAATTTTTTCATCAGGGCAATCAAGATATATTCATGTAATCGAATCTTTATGATTCATATACAAGATAATCGATACGCATGATACAACGAAAACTGGTTTGGTTTTTGAAAAATAAATGTTGCAAACTTGACGATTATTTAAATTTCTTTTTTTTATTTATTTAAAAAATAACACATACTTTAGTTTCATTTTACTTCATAACTTTAGTTTCATTTTAATCAATAGAAAATAGACTATAAGAAATAAAGTAAGATACATTGCTGCTTTGTTATTTATTTCTGAGGAAACATATCTCTGATATTCAGTAGCATCCTCAAACGAGTTGCAAACCTCGATACATCAGAAAAAATATATAATGTATATATTTTTTTCTGTAAATATTTCATTTGTTCGACAAGGTTCGCATGTAAAGCTTAACAGAATTAAGGAAAGCGAGAAAGTCGGTTTTGTGCTATTTATTACGATCCTTAACGCGACCATTTCTAAAATTTCAATGCGATTTACTACAAGTGCCTCTAGCTTTACTTTCTATGTGATTGTCCTCGAATATATCTCTAATAATATCGCGCTTCGGCTTTGAATGTGCAGGCAAACCACGATGTAGATTCTCCATTATCTGCATTCTGCTCGTGTTGTGATTCTTGAATCCTTGGCTTAGGAACTCGATATTCTCGTTGTCGTCGATAGCTTTCATCGTGGCCAATAGCTTTTCTTTGTTGAAATTATTTATCTTCTTCTTATCGCTTGCTTGTTTTATCTCCGTCATTTCGCGTTTTGCGCCATTACCCCGCTCAGCCTGAGATTCAGGAACATTGTTGGACAGTGCATCGACATCTGAGGCGTTTAATTTATTCTGGGTTTCTATATTGATGTCATTTTTGTTTGACGTTTCTTCATCACTGTGGCATATCACGCTGGGCGTCTCGTCCGCCTTGGATCCAAGATATTCTTTTTCCAAATTATACACTGGTTGATTCCTGCCATCCGAACGATTTATAGTAGATTCCTCTTCATAAGGTTGCTGTGAGCCCTTCTCGACTTCTTTCTCTTCCGAACTGGGCAAATCTTTCATTTCTTTATATGCATTGTCCGTATCATGATAAACCTTGCCACATGACATGTCAACATACACTGGTTCTTCTAGATATTTTGTTTCTTCCTCTTTTGTGCAATCTTCCTTTTTGATGTCTGTAGAGGAATCGTCTATTCCGTTACTTTCCAAAAGTTGTCGCTTCTCCAGCCACATCTTGTTTGAGTTTGAAGATTGTTGAGGAACTTCTGTACTTTCGATGTTAACATCATCCAGAGTATTATTAGATATTTTCTGTAGCTGTGCATCCTTCAATCTCTCAACAGACTGTTCTGCGATGTCCAAAGTGTTGTATTCCGAATGAGTGACACCATTAAAAGTTTTTTCACTAAATTGCTCTTTGGCGTACTTAGATAAGCTGGTTTGAAAGCCATTGCTTTTATATTCAATGGAAGTATCTCCATTTGTATTTATCGCTCCTTCGGGATCAACGTCAGAACCGCTGTCATAAAGATCGTTGTTCCTACGATGCAATACTTTCGATTTACTCTTGTACTTGTGCTTTTGAAACGTTAAGCCTCTTGCTAGGTGTGTGGTTAATTCTTCTTCCTCGTCGCTGTACTCTGCCTTTTTTATCATATCGTCCAAAGTATCAGAGGTATCATCTGTGCTGTTAATCAATCTGTAACAGATACAACATGAGGATTATAGCACAAAAGTAGAGGATTGATATTAACTATACGAATAAATATGCTACGTAAGAAGATTTAATTATTTATATAATGTTGCTTTACATGATTTCTCAAGAAATATTCTTGTTATATGTATGTATACCTTGCGAACAATTCTCTAGATTTTTTCGGGGTACCGTAAGACTGAATGTAATATTCATTCTCACTCTCTCCATCGTCGGATGAATAATCGAATTCAGCCCTCAGTTCTTTTTGCAATTTTTGTGAATTCTGATTTTTTATTCTACTAAAGAATTTCCTTAATTTGCCACTTTCACTTGGCTCGTTATTTAACTCGTCTCTCTCCAATATTGTTTTATAATCTATCGATGTGACTTTATCATCATCACGCGCTCTCGGTTCCAGATCTTTTGGCCTAAATCTTAAATCATCCATAGAATGAGCACTTTTACGCATGTGCGGTGATCTTTGTAAACGAAACTTTCGTATCTGTTGCAAGCTTGCCATTGTTTCTGACTTTAGATGATCTATTGAACGATCGTGATTAATATTATTCGTTGACTGAGTTATTTTTTCATCGTCATTGAATTCCACTATGTCAAGTGACGGCTGCAATTACATTAGATTTATAGAATCATTGTTAATCCTTAATTATTTTACGCTTAATCACATACAAGTTACTGTACGCTCACCAAATTATCCTTTGGCATATTATTTTCACTCCTTTTACCTCTGCTAGATACTTTAATTGGATTAGAGATGCTGAAATATAGAATATGTATATAAAAAATTGATTTTCTATATTATTGAATGAAAAGATGCGATAAATATGACTTTTGTACCTGACATCTCTGAGATTTGTAAGAGAATGGCTACCTAGATTTTTCTCTTTGCTAGAAATTGGCAATTGACCATTATAATATAATCTCTTTTCTCTATTGTCTAATAAACATTCTAAGCTTTTCAATTTCTCTATCGTCTCTTGTAAATTCTTTTGTGTCTCCTTGTGTTTAGAAATCTCGACATGTAACTGATGCTTCAAGCTCTTAGTTTCGAGGGCAAGTTTTCTGTGTAATAGCTGCAAAAAGGAGATATTTTAGCTAAAGTCATAGGTTCGCATAATTAGTGTGCTTTATTTCTGCTATCTATGTAAATATAAAATCTGTGAGAAGTTTATCTTTAAAAATAAATGTTGGAAATTACCTGTATAGTTTCTTGTTGCTGTTGCATCTTATAATTCATATCGGATAATTGTAACTGCAATTTCTCTCTCTCTTCGAGATTTCGATCTTTACTGAGTTGTAGTAGATGCTTATTTTGTGACTGTGAAAAAAAATTTTGGGAAATTCATACGGACACGCGTTAAAATAAAAAATTCATAGTTTATTACACAAATGCATTAATGAAGAAACTCACATTCGCTGAATAAAGTTCATTTTCTTTTTCTTTTAGCAGGTTGCACGTATCCTTGTGCAATTCCTTCAATTTCTTATATTTCGTTTGAAGTACCCTCAATTCTTCGTGATGTGAATTTATAAGCCTCGGTAGTTCGGCATTTGCGCCTTCATAACGCCTCAATGCAGAATCTTGTCTTTTCTGCAATGCCTTCAATAATCTGTTTTCATTTGCTAGTTCCTGCAAGGAAATTTATTTCATGTTAAACAAATAGCTTTGGTATTAACTACAGATATGTCAATGTATCTTCCACACTTACATTGAGATGATAGTGTGCATCGGCTAATTGATTTTGTAACTGTTTAAAACGAAGCATTTTGGCTGACATTACCCTTTGTCCGAGAGTACTTTTATTACTAGATTTTGGTTCATCCGATAACGATTGCTGTTTCATGCTGTTTCTATATGGCGCACCTATACATATTATATATATGTACGTTATAATTATCGATACAAATTAACGAGTAATAATTATAAAATAACGAGTGTATTTTAACAAGTATGTCTTTATACAAACCAGGCAAGGGATTTAAACATTTTTTGCTCGATAGAAGTAGTGTATTTCTGCAAGGAGATAGTTTTTTGGATTCCAGCGCCGAGTCTTTTGAACAAGGCTTTGTTTTTCTATAATTTACATATACATATCATATATTTAAGAGATATGAAATAAAAGTTTTCTTTTAATCTAAAATACATGTATTAAACTTAACATATCTTATCTCTTTGTCCAATATTACGTCATGATTTATATAGATACTCCCGAAGTTTAATTTACCTAGTGATTGTTCTATGCACATTAAGTTGTACTACTGGTAAGATAGAAGCTTCAGTTTGCATTTTATATTTATACGCAGCGTATTACAACTCGCGTTGTAATTGCGTAGAATCCATCTTTACAGTATCAAATTGTCAGAGAGAACTGTCAAACGCTCATCGCAGGCTAGTCGGCGACCATAATTGTTTCAAATGGTTGTCAAGGTAACATCTGTGCAAGCATTAGTAATCAATGCTTTTCATTAATCTAAAATAAAATAAATTTTAGGACTAAAACATTTTAGATATTAAGATTTTTATTTATTATTTATTGTAACTCAAATTGGATCCATAATAAATACAAAATTGAATTTTAAAATTGAATATATTGTATGCATATTCAATATATCTTAATTAATGGCTTCTTTGTTTTGCCTGAATACATTTCGCAAATAATTTTTATGAATATGTTAATATCATCATATGAGAACGAATTATTTAATAACATTTTCCAGTCAAAATAAAAAAATTTATGTACTAACAGAGAGAGAACCATTCATATTTTATTTACAGTTAAATTATATTTCGAACAATAAATTACATATTTTTCATAAGTTTTGAAATATGTTACAAGTGAAAACATTTGGCAACATCTGGCTGACTTAAGTATGTATATACGTATTACAAATTATCATAAAATAATCTGTATTGTTGTCAATTGGCTGAAATATTCATGAGAATATATGTACACAACGAAGAAGGCTATTTGTAATAAGTTGATTGCAAGCGTAACATTTGTTTATTACTAATGTAATATTAATATGTACACTGACTTTGTAAAACAAATATTGTTGTCTATCTTTAATACTTATATTTTTATGCACAGCTCTGTAATATTTTGTTATCACGAAATTATTTTTGTATATCTCACGTATCTGTCAAATCCTAATTATGAAACAACATTTGTGGCAATTAATTCCTAGAAAAGACTAAGACTTTCATTCAGTGTTATATGATAAATAGTATCTTTACCTAGATCATCCTATCTTTAATTAAACTGTTCAGCTTGACTTTTCTCTTTTTGTTCTTGAGATCTTTTCATGCCTAAATATTGGGTTTCCCACAATTTGTTATACAAAGAATTTGGTACAGATAACAATGACTGGTGTGTGCCCCTCTCGACTAAATTACCCTGATCTAGCACAAGTATATCATCGGCATCCATAACTGTCAACAAACGATGCGCGATCACGATTGAGGTCCGTTTTTCCGTCGCTTTACGCAGAGCGTCAAGTATATTCTGTAAAAAAAAATTATTTATTAAAAGGATGTAATATATTAAAATTATACGACAAAATACAGCATTTCTGAAACTTGCATGTTCCGTAATGGAGTCCAGTGAAGAAGTAGCCTCGTCAAAGATCAATATAGGACTGTTTTTCAAAATTGCTCTGGCAATTGCAACCCTTTGTTTTTCTCCTCCACTTAATTTCAAACCGCGTTCTCCCACAGGTGTATCGTATCCTTGCGGCCATTTCAGTATCGAGTCATGTAGATTTGCCATTCTCGCAGCTTCAAAAACTTCGTCGCGCGATTTTCTCAAATTACCATAGTGCAGATTATAAAATATACTTTCGTGAAAAAGTACCGTATCCTACAATTTCATTTTTAACATATTGTAAAAAGCGCTGGAGTATTTACGCATAAAATAAATTAGCTTTAATTATCAAAAACAAGTAAAGTGTGCAAGTAGAAACCTGCACATTGCTTCCTCATAGTATCCTTGATCACGTACAAAGCTGAGTCTAATCAACCAAATCTTAAAGAATTATATATGAAATAGGGGTAGAAAAGACTAAAAAATATAATAAAATTTGAAATAGATCGTCGAAATATTGCATTTAAAAAAATTTCGGTAAACCTTTTTTTAACAGAAATCGGTAACCCCTTTATTATTAACAATTTTTATTAATTCTATTATATTCTTCAGTCTTTTCTACCCCTATTTCATATATAATTCGTTAAGATTTAGTTGATCAGTTCTGGAGTTATAGAAATTTCTGTAAATTTGGCACAGACATACATACACACATACCGACATTTTTTTTAATGCAATATTGCGACGTTTTAAAACACTTTGAACATATTGACATTAAAAACTCAAAAAACAATCTTTTCTTTGGTTTCTTCTACCCCTATTTTATATATAATTCTTTTAAATTTGGTTGATTAGAGCCAACTTTATACGCAATCAAAGGTTCATATACGAATTTACGAAAACAAAGCTTCCTCTATGAGGAAGCAAAAAAGAAAAAAAAATAGCATAAGGTTTTACCTGTGGCACAATCGAAATGCATTGTCTTAGGTCCTCTAAATCAACATCTTGAATGTTGTGACCATTGATGTAAATATTGCCGCTCTGTGGTTCAAAAAATCTATACAACATTCTCACAATTGTAGTTTTGCTAAAAAGATAAAAGGATATATGAAGTAATTATGTTTATAAATAATAATTATTGAATAATATTAATGAATTTATGATCAGTAACCTGTGTTAAACAATTTATATATACCTAATACCTTACCCACAACCAGATCCTCCAACAATAGCAACCTTCTTGCCACTCGATATAGTGAACGATACATTGTTAAAAATAGGCTTTCCTTCGACATATTGGAAATTTACATTTCTAAATTGAATTTCCGACGAATCTGGCGTCACGTGAAATCTTAGTGCATTTTCTTTTGACTGTTAACACAAACCCGAAGATTACTTTGTTTGCAAGATATAGATTATATGTACATTATATAAATATGAGGATAGATGAGACTCTCAATATACTTCGCATCCAGGTAATCTTACTTTAATTGCAGTGTCCGTTGTCATAAGGGCAAACATAGTTTGCATGTCGATAAAAGCTTGTCTTACTTCTCGATAAACAGAGCCTAGGAAGCCTAAAGGAACTGAGAGTTGGAATAACAAAGCGTTCACCATCACTAAGTCACCGACAGTCATAGTGCCTATATATAAAAGAAATAAAGATATAAGCTTTGATTTTCCTGGAAGTATTCTATAACTTGATAATAACCATTTACGATATTTTGCGCCGCCAGTACCATGATGAGGCTCAGCGCACCGCTGAAAATGGCATTCTGCCCGAAGTTCAACATCGCTAAGCTCGTGCTAGTCTTGAGGGACGATGTTTCGTATTTCTTCAAAGATTGATCGTATCTTTCCGCTTCAAACTTTTCGTTGTTAAAATACTACGGCAGAGAACATATATAATATTTTTTAAATTTCTTTAAAAGGAATTAAAACAAATTTTACATCCTATTACTGACCTTTACTGTTTCGTAATTGATGAGCGAGTCTATCGCTTTGTTGCCTGCTTCATTTTCCGCTTGATTCATACGTATTCTGAATTTGGTGCGCCACTGTGTAACAGTTAATGTGAATGCAGCATAAACGCTCACGCAACCTAACGCTACGGCCGCGTATTCCGGTCCACATTTTATCCCTAATATTGCGCTAACTAATGCTAGCTCAAATATTGTAGGAACAATGTTAAACACCATGGCGTTTAAAACGAAATTGATACCACGGCTACCACGATCGATTGTCTGAAATGGGTACAACGTTTTTTCTAGCTATAGCACACAACTTTTTTATATTGTTGACTAGAAAATAAAAAGTTGTTGAACCCCATATATTACCTTCGATAAAGCACCGGTCTGTCTGCTTAAATGAAAAGCCATATCGAGATTGTGCAGGTGCACAAAAAGGTTTTTCGCTATCTTACGAATAGAGTGCTGTGCGACCTTCGCAAAAACCGCGTTCCTAAGTTCGCTGAAACCGGCTGCTCCAGCCCGTGCTATTCCATCTGCAAAGAAGATTACAGTGGAATTATTTAAAATCACGTATGATTACGAGAATGTTCTCTTGTGCATTAAAATATTAAGATATTCTAAAATAAGACATTAGTATCCGTACATCCAACAAGTAGTGATGTTGCTACGGTCGCGACTGTTGCAGGCGCGGTTGTTAAATCCATCACAGCACTGCCGGACATTGCTGCGGTATGGGCATTTAAAATGTCTATCGCATACTTGAAAATAAATGGCACAAAAACATTTAAGACCTTAGCTCCTACAAGTAAACCCATTGCTATTTTCACTCTTTTCCGGATTTCTGGATCATCCTACAAAAATGTAGTAAATAATATTTGACATCCTGCTTAAGCTATAAGTAATACAATATTGCTTACTTCTGGCCAAATATATCTGAGCATAGCTTTTAACATGTCCGTACTGGTGATCGACGGTTTATCGCGTAAATCAATGGCATCTCTGCTCAAACCAGAGACGCCAGGATGAAAGCAGTTTCTTTTTTGTTGGCCAGGCTTTGCTCCGGTTAGTCCAGTAACAACCGATACAAATTTCACTGGCGGCACGACAGATTTAGATTGCGGCACATTCTTCTTCTTCTGAGCACGATCAATTACATTGCCGCTGCAACACTACAAAATACATAAGATTTTATTTTTATATATAATCGATGTATGCCACAACCACGCTAATTATATACTTATAAACATGTAACAGATGTATTCACATGTATGTTTCATCTAATTGATATTGAAGGAATAATTGAGATGTAAAATCAAATGATAAACTGATCATGTTACTTTCGTTTTGCATAACAAAATATATGATATGATAAATTGTTATGAATTATTACATATGAAGAAATTCGTTACAAATATTTAGCTTTTTTTTAAATTACTAAATATATATATTACACACAATGGATAAGTAAAAAAAAATTACAGAAATACTTTTATCACCCTATTTATTCTATCACAATACTTTGTAAAAACAAAATATCTTACGTTTAATGAAGTTATACATATGTACAAAAAGCATTTTCTGAATATACTTCAAATTTTATTGTACAGATTATTAAAATATTTAATATAGTACAGCTTTTCCTATTTTTTCCATGTGACTAAGTGCCGCATCTAAGATATTAACATACTCCTCCACGAGATTAATCGCGATTGAAAAGCTCGGGCTCTTAAGTTTTAAATTCCTCATATTACTTAAAGCACATGTATACTCTGTTCTCTTCAAGCTCAAGATACTTATTCCTAACTTATTGATTGTACGCCATTCATCTGTGTCAAACGTTTCGCCATATATCTTCAGTTTCCAACGGTCCTTCTCCAATTTTGTACTTACTACAAATAATGTCATTGTCGCGTTATAATTCAGACCGTCGCGAGTAAATGACATACCCTTGTGAAAACTATTGAATGTAACAAAATCTAATTTATTCCTCGAAACGTCAAAACATCTCTGTACGTCAACGACGTCAAATTGGATTTCGTCCAGCGGATTGCACGGAATGAAAAATCCGTAATCGATGTACAACTTGAGACTGTCATGTGCGCCGTAATTAATAAACACTTGCGTTTCCTCGTCAAACGGCTTTAAAGTAACAATCTGATAAAACTGATTTTGATAATTATCAGTGACAGTAGATACTTCAACGGTGGTATTTACGTCGTGATTAAATAAATCTAGGAAGGGCGCGAGAGCCAAATTATTAGGCTGTTTTATGTTAAATATATCCTCTTTGCGTACTTTAGTGTCTATGTATACCGCTCGTGTATTGACAACATAGTACGCCCATTTATATTTTGCAAATGTCATTATCTTTTGCAGATGCATATCGCAATGAGCACAATGGCTTTTATTAATATCCAGGCATTTTACAGTTTTCATTAACAAAGAAAATTCTTGTTGCAATTGATGGGCTTGATAAAAGGGATGCGAGATGAAGCTTGGCAGCATTGCCTTCTCTTTGTTGGAACAAAAATCTGGATTCGTGAAAGACTGCGGCAGTGTTTTCAGATAAAGATACCACTTCGATCTCATTCCTAAATGTGTTTCGTATACGAGAAATGTCGCGAGCATACATTGGGAACTGAAGCTATCAGTGGTATTATACAGGAATACAGTTTTAATATCACTCTGCAACAAGACATCTGTTGTTAACAGTATTCGAAGGGGTAGTTGAATCAGCACTTCGTTACTTTCTATGGGCTTTAATGTTTTTAAGCCTCTGCCTGTTAGAAGAAAATGCTCTGGTATCAAATAACGAATAGACACGCAGTTTTCGCTTAGAAGCCAGGATTTTAAACGTTTCAAAGACTCGTCAGTGTTCTCATTCAATTTTATGAAACTAAGCCTCCTCTTCTGGCGGCGTTTTCTCGACGTTCGCCCCATTGCGTACACGCAGATATTATATCTGTAGAAGCAGTAACAAAAACTTTTATTGCAACCATGTTACCTGTAATAAATCTTCAAATCCAATTATGATTATCGCGTTTTACATATTGTATTACATCTCAACAAAAATAAAATTTGTAATTGTATACTGTAGGCTCTGTGGAAAATCCACGAATATAAGAAAAGCGTACTAAATGAGAGCCAGATGCAGTAAATGATGCGCAAAAGTTCTTTAAATTTTAAAATTACGCCTAATGAAATTTGTGTGTAAAATCTTGAAATATATATAATACTACACAAGACAACTGTAGTATTTGCGTCTGTATTTGTTATTGATTGTCTTACAGATAATAAAATACAAAAAAAATAATAAGATTAAAATAAATGTATACAATATAAAATATTATATATAACATATACATAAATAGCAAATATGCACAGAATACACGTATACATGTTTATGTAATTATATAATTAGTAATTATTGTGTAGGAGCTTGTGTCACCGTGCGACATTTATAAACACAAAATTGTTGGATGTATTACCCTGACGCCGAGAGGAAGGAACACGGGATTACGCCCGGCAATGTGGAATCTACTAGATAATATTAATCGTGTCCTGATTCCGCTGCTGTATGTATTTCTCGTCAAACACCACAGTTTCTTGTTGTGCAGCACCTCGCGCGGTAGACGGCCGTACAGTACGCCTAACATATTTTCCGGTTTTTTTCTTTTTACTGTTTCTTTTCGTTTTATCGTGAAAATGTTAACTGGATACTAAAATAAATGCCATTACGAACCGAAAATATATATACACATTTATCGTGGCGATCCTGTAATCTGATGTAATCATAAAAATCATAACCGCGATACGGATCAGCCGTGAAACATGTGATAAAGCATGATGTATGTACATACATATGATACATATGTACACGGTATAACCAGTGGCCGCGTTCAAGAAACACAACTGTTGAGTGAGCGCTCATTATGATTGGTTCTTATGCTAGTACACGTATATATGAATACTAGTATATTATGAATACCGACCTGTGATTGGTTCATAACATCTTAAAATCGTACTTAAGACGATCTTAAATATAAGATCCGACTATGAATACCGGCCATATGGAGGATTCACACTGCGTCCGATGTTCGACGTACGACGATCCGACATCCAATAGGAAATTTTTGTCTCTAATAATAAATTCTGTTATTGGATGTCGGATCGTCGTACGTCGAACATCGGACGTGATCGGACGCAATGTGAATCCTCCAATTGTGAGTCATAAGAATTGACCAATCACAATCGAATTTGAGGAGAATAATCGACTGTGATTGGTCAATTCTTACGACTCACGATTTTACGACTCGCATTGTAGACCAATGAGTGCGTTGGAACAAGCGAGAGACATTGGGTGCGTTCAGCCGATACTCCGCTAGCCTAGCAATCGTGAGCAGTCGCTCATTTTCGCTCGTTTCCTCTCCTTTAACCCAATGGATTAAAAGGAGAGGAAACGAGCGAAAACGAGCGACTGCTCACGATTGCTAGGCTAGCGGAGTATCGGCTGAACGCACCCATTGGCCGGTATTCATAGTCGAATCTTATATTTAAGTCCGATCTTAAGTACGATCTTAAGATGCCATTAACCAATCACAAGCCGTATTAGCATCTTAAGACATTACTTAAGACGATCTTAAAATAAGAACCAACTATGGCCGGTATTTATAGTTATTTAAGACCGTCTTAAGTTCAATCTTAAGATGGTCTTAAATATAAGAACCGACTGTGAATACCGGCCGTAGGCTACGGTCAACGTGACGCTACAAATGCTTCAAAGCATTCCTCTTCTCTTTTCTTTCAATGAAGAAAGAAGGAGAAGAAGAACACTCCAAAGCATTTTTAGCGTCACGTTGACCGTAGCCATAGTCAGTTCTTATTTTGAGACTGTCTTTCCTTCCACTATGGTGAAACCGGAGGATTGGCCATCTTCAATAACGCTACGGTCGATGCTCATAAGTGTCATATGCGTAACGTAGAGTGTCGTAGAGTGTGACATTCTAGATTCACAATACGATTTGAATAATCGTCAAGCTGTTCACGATATTCCTTTTAATTTAATCCGTCCGACCGATTGGTAAGTGCCTTAATGAGTGCCACGAAAAAAGTTCATTCTTATTTGTGACTATTGCATTGCCGTTAACTTTTACGTGCATGTGGATAACATATTTGACCTATTTTTACATTTCCTGCAAATATTGCAAGAGATTTAATTAGATCTTTTTTCTTTTTTTTTTTTATTGACGTATTATTCAGCCTCTCTTTTTGAATTTGGCTATGAAGATAAGAGACCCACATTTTAAGGAATTTTTGTGGATAAACATAATTTTATGTTGACACAAGAAATTTGTTTAAGGAAATTTTATAAATGTTAGATTAATGTCAATGACTGGTGAAGATTTTTAGGTGCTTTCAGTACAAGTTTTTAACGTAAAATGATATATTTCTTTCTAAATATAGGCGATATGAGCGTCCGAGAAATTTTGGAAAGTTAGGTCAGAAGAGAAAGTTTTAATGATTCACATACCTCTTCTGTTAGTCCTCGAGTATAGGCATGTAGTTTCTAACTACATTATATTTAAATTCATGCCAGTTTAGTATTATGTTTGACAATCTTTATTTCTGTTTTATTTCGGTTTATATTAAATAATTTTGATTACTGTCTTGACAATAGAGAGCAATGAATTTAAGCTAAACCTATGCCTATACTTACATGTCAACAATTCTGATCAATTGTCATAATATTTTTTTAGAATATTATCTACAGTAGTTCGAAAAATAAGCTGGACAATGTCTGCAAATACAGCTGTGTTCAGGATTTGGAAAGGAAGCAGTACCGTGACTACATTTCTATGGAAATCACATAAAACTTTCCAAACTCACAGAACAGTTTGTATTTCTGCGCAAGATAGATTTTACTTTAGTAATGTTAATCAAGCTGAGAACAAGGTGGCAGTGAGTCAAAAGACGGACTGGAATAAAACTATGTCAGAGGCAGAGAAGATCGTTGGATATCCAACATCCTTCTTAAGTTTAAGATGGTTGTTGAGCGACGAGATTGCCAATGTTGCATTGCACTTGAGGAAGCTGGTTGGATCGAATCATCCCGTATTGAAAACAGCAAAGTAAATTATCATAATGATGCTTTCCTAAGAATTAGAAGCTTTATTTGTATATCTTTTTTTCACAACAGGACCATTATTTATAATGGACGTAATACGCAGGCATTTGGTCTCATTTTGCTGTTAATTTCCAAAGCTGCTGGTCACTTGAATGCAAAATCGATAGAAGAGGATAAAGCTGCAGGAGTATTACACAGGTACACTATACATAAAAATTTAAACGCCCACACTGACAATATGAAAAATATATACTAAAGAAAAAACAATGAATTAAATATGTAAACTACATTTCAGTCAAAGGGCATTGGCAGAAATAACAGAGATGATACGCACTAGCAACTTGATACACAGAGGGCTGGTAAACATAAATACAGATACAGGATCTTTGGAATCTTCAGAATTGAACAATATAACTTTCGGCAATAAAATGGCATTGTTGTGTGGTGATTACTTGCTTAGCAATTGTTGCACCGAATTAGCAGCTCTCAAAAATCAGGATGTAAGTGTACTTGCTATTTGTCTTATTTATGCTGTTAATTTATTGCAAGAAAACGGGAATATTGTTTTTAAATTTAAGATGCTTGTAATTAAAAAAAGAAAATCTTTCAGCTTGTATTATTAATATCGTCTGCATTAAGAGATTTGTGTCAAGCAGAATTTGTAGCACGCAGGGATAATCAAAACTTTCCTATACCGTCAATACCACCTGAGGATCGTACAGGCTACGCATTGAAGGAATGGACGCTTTTAAATACTTACGGGGCTGCATCGTTGCTCGGGAAAAGTTGCCAAAGTACATTAAAAATAGCTGGTCATAGCAAAGAAATAGAAGAGAAAGGTTACGAGTTTGGCAAACACTTGGCTTTAGCTTGGCAGGTAACATATCCCTTTCTAAAAAAGGCATGATTTTAATTAAAATATATATTAAGTTTATATAATTTTTGCAATAATTTTGTAAAATACTAATAATATATCTTATTACAATTAAATACTTGGAATAATATTTTGATTTTACTTCTTTTTTATGCCATTATATTTATTTTTTTTGTGTTTTTAAAATAAATATTTTCTTTATTTGTCTAATATTATTTATAAAATTATTTTGCGTAAATATTATTTAATCTAATAAATATACTTGGAACAATACTTTGATTTTGCTTTTTCATGCTATTATATTTATTTTGTTGTGTTTTTTAAGTAAATACTTTATTTGCCTAATATTATTTATACAATTTAAAATATTATTTATAAAATTATTTTGCAATACATTTTTACAGGCTTCCTTGGACTTGGGTTTATGCATCAACAAAGATAAGGGAATTTTACATAATTTGTGTGCAGCTCCAATTATGTTTCACGTTGAACATGACCCATCAATTTTGATAGAGCTCGATAAAGGATTGGAGTCAGTTGAGAATGTCGATTATTTAAAGGTTTTTAAAAAAATTGTTTAATAAAATTTATTTAATAAAATTTGTGAATAATTAAATTAATAGCTCTCTTTATCGTATGTTCAACTGAAGTGTTGATTAATGTTGATTAAATGAATAACGTTCTATGTATATAGGTGCTTGAAATTGTCGCAGCTGGTCCAGGCATTGGATTAACTAAAGAGCTCGTGAAGGAACACTCGCAAAAGGCAATGGAAATCTTAAGTGTGTTTAAGGAAAGTGATGCTAGAAAGGCGTTATCCAATATTATTGTTGCCATAGGTGACTTTTAACAAAAAATGTTCTTTATTGTTTATTTTATTGTTCAGTGAACAATTTTTAAGTTATATATTTTATATATTGTATATATAAACAAAATTATGTAGGAAAAACATTTAAGATGGATTAGGAAAAATTAAAAAGTAAAAGTTAAGTTTATTATATTATAAAATATTTATTATATAAGTCGTATATTATTATAAATATTTAAATGTATTTTTATATGGAAATCAGATATTTTGATATGAAAATGTTGTTCGCTTTTCATATATCTTTTATATATATATATATATATATATATGTATGTATGTATACATGTTAAATTTTTAAATTTTATAATATACTGTAAAAACTGATATTTATTTAAATTTTGTAAATATAGCATTATTTTTTTTAACATCTTTAATTTAAAAAATTTTGGTACTTTATAGACTAGAGAAGACTATTAATAATTTCAGCTTGCAAAGCCAAGGACTTGGTTTGCAATTGTCCTTAAGGTTTCTATAGTGCAACTCTGTAACTCGTTATAAAAGTTGAACAAGGACAGAGCACGCTGTTTGTGCTAATGGCCCTAGCACACTGGACGCGATGAGCGATTAAGGAACTATGAAAATTCTTAATACTACTTTTTCTAAACATTGTACTTTAGGAATCAGTAATAATAGACATAAAGCCCTTTACAGTTATACAATTTAAGCTTCTGGTATATTGAAAAATGTATTAACTCCATTTTGACAAAAACTGGAGATATGATTCTTTGCCTCCAAGGTACAGATATACATATATATATATACTATATATATATACATACATATAAATTGTATAACTGTAAAGGGTTTTATGTCTATTATTACTGATTCCTAAAGTGAAAAGTTTCATGTAACTATCTCTTTCTATTGGTGTTGAATAGAAAGAGATAAACTTTTCACTTTTCAGGTTTCTGTCCTAGAGGAAAAGATACATAATCGATCCCGTGATCAACCCAGTTTCGCAGTGTTGTTGCACACGGTAATGGAAATTTTTTTACGTTTCTTAAATACCTATAAGCTTTTGGGCTTAATGATCGTAACGAAATGGCTGACATAATATCTTCAGATGACCATTTTACATGATTCTTTGCCGATGACATTAACATTTTAATCTGGCCAGGTGTAAATACCTTACGCAGAGCATCGATGGCTATTGTGTCTGCTTCCTTATGTCTATTCTTTGCCATTGTCTTAACTTCTGCTTGCAACTGTGCAACTTGTATACTTAAATCTTGAGTCTTTTCTTCAAGATTTTTATTTGTATCTAAAAGTTTTTGGTTCTGTTCTTCTAATTTTCTTAATTGCATCAACAACGTTTCGACATAAACATTTGAATTATTGCCAATCTCTTGCACTCTGTAAAATGCATAAAAATATTTTAATTTAATATTTATTTTAATATTTTTAAAAATAAAAAATTTTTTTAAATCTTTATTTATTGATTTTGTTATATTTATTTTTTTATTTTTTAATTTAATAATTTTAAAGAAACATTTAGCTACGTACATCTTTTGTTGTACTGCTTCATTTTGATCTTCCATATTTTGTACAGCTGCTTCATCTGTATTTTTTGTAACTTTTTCAATAACTTGTAGAGTATTCTCTTGCATATCCTTTACAGCTTCTTCCATATTTTGTGCAACGTCTGTTTCTACATTTGTTACAGTTTCTTCTTGCGATAAATGCTGTTTTTGTTGTGCATATTGTACAAGTTCTATATATGTAGGTACAAATGACTTTACTCTGAAAGAATATATGTATAAATATCGTAAAGTATTGAGGAACTCATTTTTGCTCCCTGTACCGCATAGCGCGCGATCAATTACCAATCTTTTTTTATCTAGAAAATACTTACGGTACTTTTATTTTTTTGTTATTTTCCTTGCTCTGCAACATTGTACCTTTTCGTTTCTTATCCAGAATTAAGAATTTGGTTGGAATACATCCCTTTTTTAACCTTAGAACTTCTTTGGCTGGTTGATTTATTAAACGTGGGTTTGTCTTCTCAAGTGAAAAACAATTTTTCTCAAAATGGATACTGCATATCCTTGCTATAAGTATATTATATTATAATATAACATATGTATGTGACATTGTGTTGAGTTCAAAGATGAAACATTAACTTACCCGAATCAACTTTCATATCACTTTCTTTTCTCTGACAGGCATTAAGCCATTGCTGACGAACAGCTGTTTCTTTCGGAAAGCTGAAATACTTAATGCTTTTCGTTGCGTTATGATCCGTACGATTCTTGCAGTTTTTTATACAACACGTCGGCATGGTATCTTCTCAAACAAAATACAATATATATATTACATATAATATCTAGAAAAAATCAATCCAATAAAATTTGATATTTTGGTATGTTTGACTTAAGTTTATGTTTTATAATTTATTAATAAATATATATTTATAATGTTTTACGGTAGATATTTATTTACGAACCTTTATTACGGAATTTTTTTTTTTTTGTTTCTGCTCCTTTGGGAAGGAGCAAAGCGCCTTCAACCCTGCCTTTGGGTTATATAGCGAAATCTTTATCACGAAATGCGTGTAACGTGGTTATACCGTGGCAACGACTAAATAATATCTGTCTTCTACCATGGGAGGAGTCATGTTCCTTCTCGCATCTCGGACCAGTTCTTGATTGGTCAAAGAAATGCAATCAACGAATCAACGCGTCACTTTTCCGTAAGAACAAGAAGTTTATTGGCTATCGCGTTTCACCGCGCGGCAAGTGTTTCCGCGTTCCGTGTGCAGGGAGCCATAAAAACGTTCACTGTCACTAACTGTTTATACTATGACATAAGTCTCCATGGAACCCACTTTACCCTAAAAATTATTTTCCATCTAATGAAATACCTTTTCCTGATATTATTTTATATTAATATAAAAAACAATGACAGAAATAATCGAGTTACGTCCTAATAAAAGTTTGATCAACTCGTCTTTCGAAAAGTATCAATTTTTCAATGAGGTTCCCATAATTTCTGAAAACAAATTAAGGAATCGTAAGTACATACATATTTGTATTATAAAATATTATATATATATATATATATATATAACTATATGTCTCTGGCATATAATCAAAGAGTATAGATCTTTTAACAGAAAAATATTTCAGACGTATACAGATTAGAGCCAAATCATAATCAAGAATCCTGGCTGGAAGCAAGACTTTTCGCTTTTCATAATCATTTATTTAACAACGTTTATGACATGTCGTGTTGGTTTATTGATGAAACTTCGGCCGTTTGGCGTCTGGATAAAGATGGTTCTTTGAATCAAGTATATAAATTACATGAAGATACACAGTCATCGAAAATAACATATAATCCATCGATCGGATTTACCTCAAATAATATTGTGGCGATTTCTGATGGTGCTGAAAAGCTGCACATATTGATAGGATATACTGGGGAAAATAGGAAGGTGTTTCTAATGAGTCCCGAAAAATCTGGAATCATCATGAATATCCAATACATAGAAAAGAGCTTTAAAATTATTGTAACTATGTGCACTATTGTTGCAAATGATAATCAGAAGAAATATATGCAGCTTGTATTACTGTCATATGGCTTGTGTGTGGAAAATGAAATAACGAAAGTTTATGATATAGATAAACAGATACTGAAAGTACAAGGTACTGTGGACTATGCCTATGTGGAAGAAAATGGTAATTATTTGCATTCCATTTGTCAAGATAATATTGGTTTTGAGAGTGAAAATACACAAGAATCTGAAACCAAAATAGAACAGCCAAGTGTTAGTTCGCAAATAAAAATTCCAAAGTATTATTGGTCACAAGATGAAGAATCGCTCATCGTTTGGATTAAAATACCGAAACAGCATAGCGATAAACGACCTAAAATAAGCGTTAACCCATTAGAACTGTCTGTTACAATAGACAATGAAATATTAATACAAGGAGAATGTCAACATAGATTGGAGGAAAATATGACAACTTGGAGGCACAAAGAAGATACGTTACAAATTGATCTAAGCAAATGTGAAAATGGATTAATGTGGAGCGAATTAATTAAAGGTGATACAGGAGGCGAATGTTTACCCAATGAAGCCCTTGCTGCAGAAATTCATGCGAGGTACTTGTTATGAAATTGCTACATATATACTCATGTTTTAATCTCAACTTTACTTTAATAATATTAATTTTACACTTAACTTTTCATACATTTAATTATTTTAATTCATTATTATATTTCATTATATTCTTATAATTACTCGCAACACTATATGTATAATATATCATTTATACAGGTTAGCACATTTATGTACAGACCAACAAAGTAATAGTGCTGGCGGGGATCAACCTTGTGTGGGATTCAATGCTGAACAATTAGAAGAATGCGATCTCGAGGGAAAAGATAACTTTTTACAAAGGATTAATCTTCTCACGCGGGCGACCACACATCTAGCTAGATTAGGGAGCAACAATCACGTGTTGTTCACGTATAAAAGAAATCATGGGCAAACGGTGTGCCTAAGATATGATCACGACGCCTGCATTTGGGAAATGGACAATGGAAACAATGATGCTCAGTGGAACCTAAGACACGTTCGCAGCTTTCCTGGATTTGGCTACGTCGAAGCTAGCAAGACCAATAAAAAGTTTTGCGTGTCTCCGATTGGTAAGGCAGCAGAGATATTTTATGAAGATATTTCTCTGATTTAATAAAAAGAAATAATAACTATACATAATAGTAATAACTCGATTAATTTTATAAAATTAATAATATTAATTTTATTTAATAATATTAATTTTATTTAATAATATTACCGTAATTATATACGTTTTTTGCCACAGATGGTTCGTACATAGCTATAGTTGAACACACGAGACACGTGTTCTTGTACGAGAGGCCTGATGACGGAGCAAAGTCCGCCAAACAAAGAATCGTAGACCTCGATTGCCAAGCTTCCCCCATTATGGGTGTCGTTGCTACAAACGAATACCTGATTGTACTTTCGAAAGATAAATTATATCGTTTACAAATCCGTACGTGATAATTGTGCTGTCTGTAATTATCACTGGAATGGATAAACAATAAACATCTTTTTAAAATCATGTATAGCCATATTATGTAGGAGTAATTATTACATACGTTTTTTGTCGGGTATACAACAAATTAATAATTTGCATTTATATAATTTATTTATTCTATCTCCAATTTGACATGTAATATGTTAAAACTGATAAATTTCTTTGCAAAAAAAATGTTAGTATATATTTATATATATTTATTGTTAACTTTAGCTACATAGCCAAGAAGTGGACTTGGTTTACAAATAACCTTAATCATTCATCCTTCCATTCATACACTACTATCCTAACTTACAAGTAACTATTGCACATATTGATACACATTGACCTTCTATGTTTTAATCCAACCTTCTTTTTCGCTCTTTTTTCTCTAACGCTGACCGTTCTTTATATAATCTTAACAAAAAAAAGTTAGTAATACGCAATATATTGTATAATTTATTCATCTCTGCTTAGAATTTTTTTTCTTCAATCTACAAATCAGATTAAATGCTGGTTTCAATCATATTTAAGTATTAATATAGCATTTTAGTATGAAAATGTAGTGTTTCTGGTACATTTGAATTGTCGGCGATGACGCATTGCGTTCCTATCATACGCCTGAGGCCCGATTCTGGAATTAATAATCTTATTAAGAATCTATTCGAAAAACATATCCGGGGGTATTATCCGGGTACCTACCCGGTTATCCGGTTTTTTTTTTCGAGGTCTAAGTTGTTTTCCATTTACATCAAAACTTAGATAATTCTCACTTGTGATGTCATTCTATCTTTATTATTCATTAATTGCCAAAAAGGATAGAACATCACAAGTGAGAATTATCTGAGTTTTGATGTAGATGGAAAGCACCTATTTATTCAACAATCAAAATAAACCACCATCAAAAACGTCACATCCGGTTTCACTCAATGACAGCACATTTACTCCATTCGCGTTGCTTGCACTTTTTGCACTCAGCATCTTCGCTTTCTCTCTCTCCAACGGCCGAATCAGAGCTGGCCGAATATATATATTTATCTCATTTCAAGTGCAAAAATGCTTGGGGATTTAAGCAACGCGAACAAACCTATTTGTCCGACCCTTTGGTTTTTTAGGATCTCTAGTAACGTACGGGCACCGCTCTGACAAGGGACCAATCAGAGCACCGATTGATACATGGCTGTATCAAACGAGCACTGTTAATCATCACACACACCCAATTGCTCCAATTGTAAACAAAGATATTGGATATTGTATTAAACTTTTGTACCCTACATAATTTTCCATTATATGTAGTCGCGGTCGAACGGATACGGTGCGGCACCGCGACTTTTTTCGGATTTGTAATCCTTCGGGAGGGACGGAAGGACGGCTAGGATCTTGCCATAAAAATTATTTAACCTCACGAACATGGTAAGTGGGTGGTGAACACGAACTTGCTTCTGTTCGAATTTTCATCGAGGAAATGGCAGTAATTAAGCGTGTTGCTGATATAAAAAAAATATGTAACCTCTCTCGCACTATTGAATATTTTAATTAGTTGGACGCACGTGGGAGTGAATTATGACATCTTGGAATTACCGATAATGACGTTTCTAATTATATATATATATATATATATATATATATATAGCCGTTCAGTGTGTCATATAAATTTTAATTTTTTTACGGTGTTCCTTCTATGCTGTTCTAGGATGATGACGATCATTATCAAAGTGGTTATGACGACCATTATCAAAGTGGTTCTTTCCCAAAGGATTTTGGGTATGCGCCGTTTGACGGTGAAACCGATGGATCTATGGATCCACTAGCCGGAGAACAGAAGCCTAGAATACTTCTGATGGGTCTGAGACGGTAGGATTAAGAGTTTTTTGTGGCAAGACATTCTGCAAATTTCTTAGACCAATGCTTATCCCTCTGATGTCTTTTTCTTTCGTTCTTTAGTAGCGGCAAATCGTCGATACAAAAGGTGGTATTCCACAAGATGTCACCGAACGAGACGCTATTCTTGGAAAGTACAAATAAAATAATTAAAGACGATATAAGCAACTCAAGCTTTGTACAATTTCAAATATGGGATTTCCCTGGGCAAATCGACTTCTTTGATCCTACCTTTGACAGTGATATGATATTTGGCGGTTGCGGAGCATTAGTGTTTGTGATAGATGCCCAGGACGATTACATGGAAGCTCTTAATAAACTCCATGCAACAGTCACAAAAGCGAACAAGGTCAATCAGGCCATCAAGTTTGAAGTTTTTATCCATAAGGTGGACGGATTGTCGGACGACTGTAAAATGGAAACGCAAAGAGATATACACACGAGGGCCAACGATGATTTAGCAGACGCTGGTAAAGAAAAGTTTTTGAGATAAGAGTTGGATTAAGGAGATGAAACGCTGATTCTTACTCACTTTACGTATTTCTTCTAGGATGCGATCAAATACATTTGAGTTTTCACTTGACCTCGATATATGATCATAGTATATTTGAAGCATTTAGCAAAGTTGTTCAAAAGTTAATACCACAGCTGCCTACTTTAGAAAATTTACTCAATATACTCATATCGGTAAAGATAACGTTTGTCCTGTCCTCTTTTTTTGTTATAATGAACAGTCTAGAATATTAAAAAAAAAATGTTATACTCACAGAATTCAGCAATTGAGAAGGCATTCCTGTTTGATGTTGTCTCAAAAATATATATAGCAACGGATAGCTCACCTGTTGATATGCAAAGTTATGAACTATGTTGTGATATGATTGATGTTGTTATTGACGTATCTTGCATATATGGGTAAGTAATCGTATATTCTGATTGCATATATATGTATATATTTAACATACTGTTTGTATTTTTCCTTTATATTTATGTCTGCTCCAGATTGAGAGAGGATTTAGAAGCTGCTGCATTCGACAACCAAAGTTCCAGTTTAATTAAATTAAATAATGGTACAATCCTGTACTTGCGCGAAGTGAATAAATTTTTAGCGTTAGTCTGCATCTTACGAGAGGATAATTTCGATAGACAAGGTGAAAATAATTATTTTAATATTATATATTTAAAAAAAATGTGTTTTCATAATAACGCGCACGGATTGCATCATTATTTTTGTTTCTCTTTCTAATTTACAGGTGTGATCGACTATAACTTCCTTTGTTTCCGCAAGGCGATACAGCAAGTATTCGAATTACGAAACAAAGCGTTAGCTGCAACAAATGCGAACAATCACTCATCCTCCCCTGTTAGCACGAATGAAACGTCAAATGTTCCCACGGTGTCGCAAACTGGAGCCATTGGACAAAACGGTACTGTTGTAATTGCGCAGAGTTAACTTTAATGTGCAATCTGTATAGAACTTATCAGGCGAATGTAATAGAACAGATCTTGATATTAATTTCATTATTACTTATTTGGAAATCTCTTTGCAAATATGTATGTTGCAAACACATCTTTTCCTCCCCTTAATATATACTATACTTTTTACAATATATTATTAAACATGAAATATATCTTTCATACCAAGAAATGACTTTCTAATTGTATATGTATAAGTTATCATAATAATGTTACCAAACATATAATTATGATTTCGTATTTTAAAACTGTAACCCCAAATTACTATAGCGGAACTTTTATAATTGATATTTGTTACATAGAGTATTGGAACACATCTATGTTATCAGTTATTGCTTTCTTTATGTACCTTAATGAAATATATGGCAGTATATGTGTGCGTGTGTATGTGTGTGTTGTGTGGGTGTGTGGCTGGATTTAAATCTATATCTACATGTTTCACATACCATATTTACATTCTTCTTCTTTGGAATCTAAAGTTATATATACACATTTGTAATTTCTAAATCTCAATAATTGTATAATTTTATTGGGTCATAATGTAGAAATCGTGATTTTATTGTATGTGGAATAACATTATCGAATATATTTTTATTTTTGTATGTATCTACTTAAAATATTCCTTACGATGTTACGAATTAGTGACGATATCTTTTATCTCGTGTAAGACGCATGATGATGAATTTAGAACAAAGAATTGTTCCTCATATTGATACCAGCGCATGTAAGAAAAGATTTGTTCATACTCGTTTAAGGACATTTCAACAGGTAGCAATGATTCTGGACTAAAATTTTAAAAAGTTAGTAAATCCACACTTTAACTGAAAAATCTGTAGCATACGTCAGTCACATTTTTTTACCTTATTTGCCAAGTCCTTTCGTAAATTAATTTTGGGATTGGTAGGGGGATGCCTGACGGTGGCAAACTTTGGTGTGCGATTTCTGTCAATAAAGTACGACTGAGGTCGGTAATAAGCTTAATGAATTTATTACTATCTTCGAATGATTTACTATCGATGTAGGCCGCAGATGCTGGCATCAATTTATCTGGAAGGGATCGAATAGGAAACAGGATATGGAAGTTGACACATTGGGTAACAATTATACTGATAATCGTACGTAGTGGTAGAAAAGTGATTGATGTAATTTTAAACAATTTTTATTCTACAAAAAATAAAGTAATATATTTTTCTCTCAATTATACATATGGGAACAATTATTTGAAAAAAATAAGTACATAATACTCTATGTTGTAAGTATTACAGATCTTTGCGTAACGAGTTTATCTAAAAAATAATTATTAGTATAAAAAATTATAATTTATATTAATCACAAACGAGATAACAATATAATGATCTAGTAGAATAACGGCTAAATACTACATGTATACTTTTGTAGTATTAAGTAATGAGATTGATGTAAATGAGATGGGATTGATGTCGTTGTTAATCCCAAATAGAAAGATCAGAATGCACACTGATAATATTGTTAAATCGGTACGAGTTGACATTCTATTAATATAAAATTAAGCACATGGCATACTGCAATTAAAGGCTGAACTTAAGGCAGTCACTGTAAATAAAGCAAGGGGAAAATGTCAGAAAAGCAATACTGTTAATTCATCATGCAACAATTTAACATCTATT
Source organism: Temnothorax curvispinosus (assembly GCF_003070985.1). Lineage (NCBI taxonomy): Eukaryota > Metazoa > Arthropoda > Insecta > Hymenoptera > Formicidae > Temnothorax > Temnothorax curvispinosus. The sequence continues at coordinate 500,922 of NW_020213430.1, read as the reverse complement.
AGTTAATATTTTTTCAGTATATGGCAAATATATTCAAGATTTGACATGTCAATACATAAATCACACTAATGACGTATCTTTCAATGACTAATTTTAAAAAATAATTGAACATTTTTTTTGTTTTTAACGTTCTCTAATGATTGTTTTGACAATATTTATGAACGATCGATTGAACTGCAGAATTGTGGATAACTGTACTGAAATACGTTAAGTACCGCTAATAAATTGTAAAACTTACAATAATCTGCATCCTTATGTTGTACCGCATTGTGCAAAGCTAAGGCAAGATATGTATGATACTTTATGTAACTGTGCTCCATTACGTCTAATTCTGTAGCGGCTAACAATAATTTTTTGCGTGACCATCGATCTCGTACGTGATTACACATTTCGATCATCTAAAACATAATAATTGAGTAATAAGTAAATTCTATAAATTGACATTTCACCGTCATCTAATAGATATACGTACGTTATTTATAGTTGTTATTAAATCTTTAAATTCCTCTGTTAATAAGCAATGTTCGTGAACTTTGTTCAAGTATTCATTATGCACTGAAAATAATTGCTTACGTTTGTTAAGATTATCATGAGTATTCCATCCAATATCTTAAAAGGAAACTTTATATGTCACAGTCACACAATAAGATATGTATGTGAGAATTTCTTTTCCTCGAAGATAATTTATCGCAATCATTACCTGATATAATGGTATCGAGACTATCTGCCTGAGCTAGAACCTTTTCCAGTATAAAACCTAGACTCTGTAATACTTGGCCAGACAAGTATGTATGTATAGATCCTATCGCGTGCAGCAGCCAAAATCTTAAACTCTCGAGGCGCCTTATGTGGAACTGTTCTAATCTGTCTCTTGTACACGGCGACCTAGAACCTTCTAGATCTGAAAAAAGTAACGAAACGATATAAACATGTTGTAAAAATATATCTTAAATCGTATTCGTATTTATTTACCATAAAACCTTAAATTATTTAACGTCCACAAAGCCCACTTCAATTTTAGTTGAAATCTGAATATCTCATTGTACTTTTCTAAAACTTTCTTAGTTAACACGATACTTATAGGCCATTCTACTGTATAATGCAGCGTTATACTATTTACAGCTTGTAACACTTGACGAGTACTGATATTGCCGTGAACTGTAATCGACCAACGAGAACTTGTATCCGGCCAATATTGGGAAAATACCTCTTCAAGAATACACGACAGAAAATACGAATTAGCCCACATTTGGTTATTTTCAATCTAGAATAGATAATTGTTATATCACAAAGGAATATTATTAATATTTTAATACGTTGACTGCCAAATCATATTTGGGAAAAGGTTCCCTTACACTTTTTTTATGTATTTAAGAATCAAATATTTTTTTTGTGAATTAATTTTCCATGTTTTGACGTCACGGTTAATTTTTCATTCTTACCCCAGACGCTCACTGTCAATTTTATTAAGTATTTCCTATGATTTTCTTCATAACTGCGATTTAATTGCAAGTCAGGCCAGTACGAGTTAACTCGTATTTGGCAGTCAACGTGTTAAGGATTAATTTCTTTCTCCTTTTACCTCGTGAAACAAGATTTGATAGAACTTATTCATAACGTGTCCAGCTTCCATCATATAAACAAGCCTCAATAGCTTCAAATGTGTTTGCAGCTTATATTCCTCAATCATAATATTTTTTACTAATTTGCTAGCGCTGTTATAGCGTAATATTAAAATCTCAGACAATGTATTCTCCAAAATGTTTTGCATCGGCAATATATATCTTATCTTTTGTAGTCTACAAGAGAATATATGTTAGTCTTAATGTATAAATTACTCTAATATATTAATAATTTTTTGTAAATATAGACATATACTCTTGATATAAATTATATATTTGGCCTTGTTTCGTTTTAGAATTGTGAGTACTATGCACACGAGCAACCACCGTATCGTTTTTATATAATTCACATGGCATGTAGTCTTCCATAGCTTTCATGAGAAATGGATTATGCAAAGTTGATAATTGGTGTATTATATTCGTTTCAATATCGGCATCGTACTCTTGTAAAAGTATTTCATCTATTTGCGGCGCGGTATCTGTCTCCTCCACTGATGAACTATATTTAGATATTTCTGATAACAATTTATTTTGTAGTTCAATGTTTAATGAAATCCTTGTGTCTGCAATACAATTATTATGCGTTATAATGAGATATAAGTTTACAACGTAAAAAAATGATATAAAGATGTCTGTCATAGTCAGAGACCATTGTACTCGTTGTCCATCCTCCATATGTCGGCAATTCGATCCAAAGAAACAAGTAATTCAATACTGTGACCCATATGTTGCACTTTTTGCAACAAGAATTGCATAATAGGATCTGTCAAGCAAATATTATCGGACAATCGAATCGTAAATTTTTCAATTTGTTCATTTTCATTCTCTCTGACCCTATAAAATAATTAAACAATTAGATATAGGCATGTAAATATATATAGTAAATTAGAATTTTAATTCTAATTTTTTTATTTTTTACTTGTACCTCACAATTATAAATTCATCTCGCCAATCCTCTAATCGTCCTTCACTCAGCCATGTATCAATTATGTTAAGATAAACGGTAAGACTACATAGATACAAATTTATACAAATATTTGTCCTTTCTCGACTATGAGAATTTTGCATTTCATAATATAAGGATGATAATAGTCGAGATGCACATTTCCAATTAGGATTAACTTTCCAATCAGTTATAACTTTCTGGTGTATATCGTAGAGCATTTTTATAGTATTCAAATGTCCTCTCAGATTAGCCGATAAAGATAAGAACGTATTGCAATTTTCTAAAATAAAATATTTAGCAATAAGATTACAATGGTATCATGAACAAATGAGTCATGTGAGCTTACCTTGCTTTATAATATCTTTTTCTATATTAACCACTTCAGTCTTAAATTCACATAGGTGTTGTTTAAGCGCAGCATTATATGCTTCATAGGTCAAAGGAGGACTCTGTAGTTCTGAGTCTTGGTTATAAGTTGGCTGCAAGTCAGCTCCAAATCTTTCAATATCATATATCATCGAAAAATACTCGCAGAATGGAGTTAGAATACTCCTAAAAGCAGTCTGGAAGTAGGATTCAAAAATAGAATAATTTTTTAAATAATAAAACCGTGCATAAAGGATTGCACAAAAAGATTTAAGAATGATAAGAGCTGATCCTATAGATGTACGCACAGTTGTCAAACTTGGTATAGATAAGTCGGAACATATTGAAAATTTCGATTCACTGTCCTGTTGAAACACCACCATTGACGTTTGAACATAAAACATCCATAATAATTCTCTGCACACTTGATATTCGCTAAGAGTAGTTACTTTGTACAAGGCTGACAAACTCGTTTCATGCCTGTAAATATATTTACAACATCACGTATATAACTCATACATGAAATTTAACTGAAAAAATAAAAAAAGTACCATATGTCACATATGCTGGTGTCACAAGATCGTTTAACAACGGGATACTTTCGACATCTTAGATTGTTCCACCAATCAGTTTGAACCTTTGATAAGAGCCACTTTCTAGATTCGAGATTTTGTACTAACGCCAAGGAGAATTTGTCTGCTGTACTATCAGAAACTTCTGGACACTGCGCAATATCTAACTGAGTATTACATATTTGCGTCGGCAAAGAAATATCATTCTCATCAGTCCCTTCTTCTTCCGTTAAATCGGACCATTCCTATACAAATGTAAAACTTGAAAACGTTTCGAATTATAATTTTACGAAATATATCTCATGCTAATACCTACGCTCTCGCTATTGTCGCTCTTATAATCACGAAAGAAATTCTCCTGACCTTCCTTCAAATATTGTGCCCAGTCTATTTCCTCCGTAATGCTATCCTCGTTTCCAGTGGCTGCATTAAAACTGTGTTCCCCGCGCGTGAGTTTTAAGCTGTCCAAGTTGGACTTGTGAGTTTCAGTGGACAGATCCAATAGGAATGTTAACAAACACCACTGCAGATCGTACTGCGGGTGTTGCTCAAAGTCAAAACTCGATAAAAAGGAATCGATCAGCTCTTGAAACTTTTTAGCGACTTCATATTTTCCGTGGATCGAGAATTTGGTGATTAGAGCGTTTATCGCCTCTTTGGTTGCGTGACTATCGATAGAGAGATAGCGATGATGTTTAATATTCGATAAACAAAATCGTTCGCATATCCGAAATCCCTCTTCAGCTTCCTGAATACGTAAAGATTCATATCTTGTAAGATGTCATTGTTTCCTGTGTATGTCACAAATGTCAACTTGACCTCACACATACCTCAAACGATGTAAGCGCTGTTATAAGCTGCTTCAAATCATTATGAATGTCATTCAATATTCGAGTACTCATTTTTACTTTGCATCAAGATTATTGAGCAATACATATGAAATCATATCGGCATGCGCTAAAAAAAAAAACAATTTTTCTGTTATGCTAACCATCTAGTTCAACTTTTTAACCCTCCGTCTGTATATGTGGGTCTACGGCGTCCGAGCCAAAGTGATGTCTGATCGTAACTGTAAAACTTGCAAGCCTGCCAGAAAATATTAAATAAACAATGTTTATCAAAATGAATATAAAATTATCAACTACAATGTAGACAGACGTTTTGTGAATTTTTCCGGATTTTTTAAAAATACTTTAATAGGGAAAAATTGCGTCACATCTGACAGACCCACGTATTTTGTACTCCGAGAGCGCAAAAAAAAAACGTATACAAACGGAGAGTTAATTTGACAGATAAAGGAAAATATACAATAAAAATGGCTTTTTCTAAAAAATGTAAGTTAAAAAAATATGAGATTTAATTTATAACAAAAATTGTTAAATTATATTTTTAAAATCGTGTATCAAAATTGAAGGTGAGAGGGTTAAAGTAACCATTAAGAAAATATATATATAATGTAATGTTACATTAAAAATATATGATATTAAATTTAACATTCAATCTGAAAAGTTTACATTCATTCTGGATAAATGTTTAATTCTGATCAGTCTCATCTTATTGTTAGATTTCGATGATAGATATCCTAACCTTAAAAAACATTTAGTTACCATTTCGCGCCGACTTCTCCTTTTTTCTGTTGGCACCATCGACAATTCGTCAGTCGATACCATGGTAGAAAGAAAACAAGGTATGCTGTTGCGCATCCTTTCTAATAACCAATGAGTGCGTTGGGCCAAGCTGGAGACATATTGGTTTATTGGCCAATAGAATTAGGCCCGCGGTTTTTTAAATGAGAATTAAGTTCTTTTTCTGTTCTGCATATAATGCAATTTTATTTTATGTAATAATTAATTTTAAGTAAAAAATGTTAAAATTATATATAAAGAAATATTAAAATAAATGTAAAATAAGCATGAATTGAACAATATAATAGATGTATGAGGAAAAAGTAAATAATTTTCTGAAGTTTTAAAAATATTGTCGATATAAGATGGGTTTATTTAAATACAGCAATTTCAATAAATGTAATAAATATTTTATTTTAATAACACGAGAAGTTGTGTTCAATAAGTTTATTATTGAATAGTATACAAGAAATTGATATGTAAAAATGAACATATGTGGCACGCTGATATTACAGAAACGATGGCGCTTTCTTTTTCATTAAAAAGACAACATCAGATAAAATTCCTTCTTTTAACTCCATGGGAGATGCCCAGTTCCTAAGTGTGGATAATCCTGGTAACGGGTAGTGATTTTCTTTTAAAAAACAATATGCTTTTGGGCTCAAGCTTCTTAACATTATTGCAGCAGATATGTCTTCAAGACCCCACTTTACTCTTTTTTTTCTTTCATTACTCATTAAAACGTCAATTTGCTTCGGAGTGAATATCCTTTTGAGCACATTATGGACATTTTCTTTTATTACACGTTTCGTAACTCTTGTCTTTTCTCTTTGCAATCGTTTTACTTGTTTCTTAAGCAAATCGTTTACCTTGTTTGTTTGGCTTAGTCTTTTCATCAAATCTTGAATAATTTTATCTCGTAATCTGAAAAATATTACCTATTAATTTGAAAAAAATTTGCAATATGCAATAAAATATTTTTATGTCTAAAAATTACTTGATGTTTACTATATATATATATATATATATATATATATACACATCCTAGTAAACATCAAGTAATTTTTAGACATGAAAATATTTATATACATATATATATATTTGAGCTGATGCTTTATAATCATACAGACAATTAATTTTGTTTACCTTAAGTGCTCAGACATAACAGTCTGTGAATTACTTTGTGTGTTTACCATTGTATCATCACTTGTACTGCTGAAAGTAAAAAATATTTAAGAAATAAAAATATAAAACAACATGCAATAATTTCTTGTACAGCAATGAAGTCGTTAATACGCATGAAATCAATAAAATTATACCTAGCATTTTCTTTTGAAGATTGCATAAAACGTGTTTCTGCTTTATTTTCCATTGAAGTGTCGATCAAATTGGTCTCGGACTCACTAAAACTGTTTTTGCTGTTAAAAAAAGATATTGTAAATAGAATTTATTGCAATCTTCACATATTATAATAAGAAAATATTTTATATAATACAATAATACACACCTGCTGTTTTCACTAACATTTATTATGTTGTGTTGATTTTGCACTTCCTTTAGCACTTCTCTTTCCTTCAATAGTGGCAAATTTTCTGTTGGAATTGCATGATCATGAAGTCTTCATAATTTCTTAGGCGAGTAATTTTCGCAGTTTGCTAAATACGCTGGCTTTGGTTTGTAACAGCTTGGTGTAAAGTGGACAGAGCATATGCGAGCTACAAAAATTAATTTCAATAAAGTATTAAAAATATATGCCTCAATTATAATTTATATAGATTCAAAATAACGTACCGTTTTTTAGGTTAACTTTATTTTTGTTAGCAGCTTGCATCCATTTTAACGCAGTTTCTTCATCCTTTGGATAAGAAAAAAATTGAATATTTTTCTCTTTTGCATTCTCGCTTCTATTTTTGCATCTACTTACACTACACATAGGCATTTTAAAAAAGACAAATTAAGCCGAACACGTTCACTTCTGACGTATGTATATACATAAAGTATATCTATATATATTCAATATGGCGCTCGCTTGGCCGTCGCCATGTCTGCGCAGAACATGCTCAATTTCGACCCCTCTAACGAGCATACCTTGTTTTCTTTCTACCATGGTCGATACCATAAGAGATATAAGGATAGAGTGCGCGAGATATGCTAGCACGTAAGAGGCTGCGATATAGGAATAGAAAAAGAACGCTGCATATAGGCCCTTTCTGTCTTTGTCTACGCGTGCATGCGAAACAAAGGCTGCATTCCGATATTCACTGTCAGTACTGCAAATCTATATTTTACGTCACGTATACTATAGATTTTCAGTACTGAAAGTTGCTGACAGTGAATATCGGAATGCAGCCAAAGACAGAAGGGGCCCATGCGCAGCTTTCTCTTTCTATTCTGCGCAGCTTTCTCTTTCTATTCCTATATCGCTTTTTCAGCTCGCTCGCGCACTCTATTCTTATATCTCTATGGTCGATACACGCCCGCCATGGCTATATAGGAATTCCGTGTACTAGTGATTCATGGTGGTTGACTCCTTTACCTCCGTGGCAGCACCAGTTCTACAATAGAAAACAACCTCATGCTTGCTTTCGCAAAACCTTCCTTTCGCGCATTGTTTTTTATTTTCGACTTTTTTATCCATAACAACAAACCGACAAAGTCAAATTAATTTTACGCAAATCAATGTGACAAATCCCAGTAGTTTTCGATCGCTTAGCGGTGGATTTTTACGAATATATGCGTACACCCACTGTTCGTTATCGAACGTAAGACAAATACGATTTGCCATTTGACCGCGTGTTGTGATTGCTAAACAAGATGGGATCGTTGACAAGTAGGCAGAACGCTGGAGTCGAGGAGGTTGATATCACTTCGAACCACGCGTATAAATATCCTCCACGATCCGGTATATGACTTAAAAATCGCATTTACAGAGTAATGCATAACGTCCCTTCTGCCACTTCATTAATACATGAATTACTCCCGACAGGGTCCTACTTTGGCAGTCATTTCATAATGGGCGGTGAGCGATTTGACACGCCTCAGCCTGAGGCGTATCTCTTTGGAGAGAATGCAGATCTGAATTTCTTAGGCAGCCGACCAACTCCTGTATGAACGTTGTACAATTAGTTTTTTTATATGTAAAAAAATTTTCTTGTACAAAGGATCTATTTAAATGTAGACGCATATATGTTGAGCTATAGCTTTCATTTACTCTTTGTTGTAAAGAGCTATTAATCACATTTCATTCTTGTTTCAGTTTCCATATCCTCCGCCACAAGCCAACGATCCTACAAAGACATTAAAGAGCTTAGTGAACATACGCAAGGAGTCTCTGAGGCTGGTTCGTAATATGGACCAAACATCGACGTCCTCGCATTACCACAGTGTCAAGCACTATGGCGACAGCGATATTGACAAGAAACCCAACCGTTTTAACATTGAATTTGTGTTCGACTGCGACGTGAGATGTGCGATAACGATTTATTACTTTTGTACGGAAGAAGTTTCAACGAAAGGAGTTGCGTATGTACATTGTAAATGTAAGGGACATTGCTGCACAGAAAACGTTTGGTAAACAAATTATTTTTTTTATTGACTCTAGATATATACCACGGGATCCATCTATGAACTCTGAAACATATCATTATAAAAAAGGAGCAAACCAATTGTTCTCACAAACGTCGCACATATTCGATCCAACATTGTACACTGAAGAAGATTTAATATACAATGCAGATAGAGAAGTATTTACGACATATATACATATATTGTCTTTAGTAAGATTGATGTTTTCAAGAAGAATGAAACATTTTTTTTCTAATTTTTAGATTATTCCAATAGCTATACATTGTGTAGCAGAGGAAGGATCGGACGATCTAAAACAATCTCATACAACCATAGCCGTGGTTGAAAAACATTCTGATGGGACATACGTATTAAAAGCACTTAAACAGAAGCTTTATGTGGACGGCCTTTGCTATTTAGTACAGGAGATATATGGAATTGAGAATAAGAATACTGAAAATGCAAAAGTATGAGAATGTATACAATAATATTTGAGTAGATTATTCTAATAAGGGGACAACCAACCGTTGACCCCTTGAATTTTACTAAATTTTTAATATATTACAGTATAGTTACCCTTTCACTAATACAAGGTACAGTAACTGCTCAATGCGTAATAGTTCATGAAATAATAATGTTTAAAATTTTTCGTGTGCGTAATTGTTTTAAAATTCTGTAAAAAAAATTTATGTACTATAATTATGTATTATAAATAAGAAAAATAGAATTATAAGGGGACATTATAAATAAGTACATCACAATTAACAAAAATACATTACATGACAACTAATCTTCGGTGTCGGAACTTTCAACTTGTGCGCTATCAATAATATAGTCAGAATGTGTACACGTTTTTGAATGTCATCTATCATTGAAACATTTAAAATACATTACTAATTTGCACCAAGCGCATTTTATGAATGCAACTTCTTTGCATAAGCACGGTTTATTTATCATTGATATAAAAACAATATTTTTAACATTAATATTTCATAAACTATTGCACATTAGACAGAGTTACTGTACCTTGTATTGGTGAACGGAGTGTACTGTAACATTTATTATAAGTTTAGCAAAATGTCAAGGATTGGTTATCCCCTTGTAAGTATGTATGCGCTTCCAGATAAAATTAGAAGAAGTGTCTTCCTCTTTTCGTGAAATTTAGTGACAGTATTTTAGATGCTCCTAAACGAATATTTGGCATATATAAAATTTAAATATATAATTTTTTATCTTTGCATGTGAAATAAGAAGGAAAATAAATAATCTCACGCTTACGATTTAGATATTTATCCCTCTATTTCGACTTAATTCTATTCGTTTAAAAAATTTGAGATACTTTCACAAAGTTTCAAGAAAATCGAGACTGAGATTTCGGAGCTTCAGCTTTACTTTCTTTTTTCATATAGCAACAAGGCAGCGATGAGGATACCGAGGACAATGGCTCCGAATGTGTTATTTGCATGAGCGAAGTACGCGACACGTTAATTTTGCCGTGCAGACACTTGTGCCTGTGCAACTCCTGCGCCGATTCGTTGAGATATCAAGCAAACAACTGTCCGATATGTCGCGCACCGTTCAGGGCGCTCTTGCAGATTAAAGCTCTTCAGAAAGCGACCGGGACAATTATATCTAATCCACCATTGCCAGAGGTGAGAGTAGTGAAATAATAGTCAGATTACTTGCACGCTTTATCTTTTTTTTTTTTTTTTTTTTACTTTGAATGTATTTCGTGATAGTATTTCTGAATTAACGCAATCTCTACGTGTTTCTTATTTGTTGTTGCTTCACTGAGTACTATGTGACCGATACACATTGAAATTATTATTCCAGGGAAGTTGCGAGAATATCCCATCGGGCTACGAAGCAGTGTCTCTGATAGAAGCTTTAAATGGACCTTACACTCCACGAACTGTCATTATTGCACCAGAATCACCCGATACTCCCGATACAGATACGGCGAGTGCCATTCAAGCCGCGGAAACTTTAAATCGGTTCGTCTCGTATCCATATGTCCTTATAATCACTACGTAAATAACATACGTGGAATAATCTACATGAAAAACGTGCCCATTTGCAGCTCGACCGAACGTACCCCGGTCTCAAAACACATATCCGCCAAAGAAACTGATATGTCGGCCAGGTCTAGCGGTACCGCTTGTCCGACTCCCGAATTTCGTATGTCCGTATTACTAGCCAGGGACGAACACTCTGGTTCTCAAAAGGAGTTGCATAATAGATCTCCAGCTATGCGCACCAAATCGGTACATACGCGCGATAAATCTGGTTTAAGAACACGCGACACATTGAGATTGGTTAATGAGAAACAACCAGCTTCTTTATACGAGGTATGCTATTTTTATGGATTAAAAAAAAAGTAGAGTAAGGCAACTTCGCACCAACAATTTGGACTGGGTGGGACAAGTCTGGTTAGGAAATCGCTGTTCATTTTTAAATTACGATTTCAAAAATGTGATTAATTACGACCAACTCAACCATAAAAATTTCGCGTTTACTAGACATCATTTTTAATAAAGGGACAAGGCCAAGACGAAGATAGCGAAGCGGAGAAGTTATCGCCATTATTAGATGCAGCAACGAGCACTGAAGCTTTAGATGTACATTCCCATAGAATATGCGATATTGACATTGACGACGAGATTCAAACGACAGGAAACGAAAATGACGCAGACATTACCTGTCACTCGCACTAGAAAGTGGCCGTGAATATATCTTTGCACGATATTCATTCTTCTTTCATCAGGTATCGTTTACGAAATGTTTTATATTAAATTGGAAGTACAATTCATTTATTTATTCAAAGACTTTGAATTACAACTATACTGAATTTCTCAAATGTAACTCACTAAAGCATGCATTTTGATTAGCCCAGCGTAAGTGCTTTCCATTTATGTGACTTTTAACGAGGGAAAAAAAGAAAAAGAGCGATGGAGTGATGCAGTGGGAGAGATATACGTTAGCTGAAGACGACGAGTGCAATACGATAAATGAAAAGCCATTATAATTTGTGAATATAAATTTAGAATATAAGTTGGTCTATATAATATTAATTATATTGTAGATATATTTGTGTTCACACACGCGCGCGCGCGCAACTACATTGAGAATATACCTATAGTATTTATTTTTGTAAAACTAAATTTATATATAATTTAACAAATAGGATTTAAGATTAGATTTGTTTCCTCTATTTTTCAAGGTACTGGTCGGAAGAATACTCTTGCGAAAGTAGACGTAAAGAATTAAATTGCGTAACTAAATGGAAAGCCCCTAATAGTATACAATGTTTTATTATGCAACTTAAGGGCCTGAGCAGAATAGCTAACTTCTAATGTTAAGACAATGTTTTATGTTTTAAATCTTTTTAGTAATGCACTATACTGCCTTGCGTCACGTTTTAAACGTGTGTACGAAGTGTCAATATATTTGTAAGACTTGAGATACAAGATAGCATTGTGCGTTATTAAAATCAAAGATTTAAAGCATAAAACACTGTCTTAAAACTACAAGTCAGATTCAGGTCCTAGCATGAACAAGTAAGATGCGAAAAACTGCATTTCTTACAAATTCTTATACTATAATTGTTAGAATCTCGAGTAGAACGCGTATATATCACAATTTATCAAATTGTGAAGACTGGGACAGTACTTTGTAAAAAGGAAATGTTATATAATATCGCATTTTTTAGAACAGTAAAGTGTAATTATTAAATTCATTTTACATATGAATTGATAGGTAATAAAAGTGCTTCCATTCGGCGTTTACCGATTTTTATTTCATAGACAGTAACTATATTTAAGGCTCGAGCCTTAACTAGATATATGAGCTGGACATTAGATAGTAAATCTGTAGCATGGTGATACACATAAATCTCAAATTGATTGTCAAACCTGTCATTCACTTAAAACCTCTTTGAGATAAGTATTTACATCTTTTATATTCATTTTTTCCACATAATTTTTTTTTCAATAAAACCATGCTAATTCAATATATATTTTTTTAAGTAAGAATTGATATTAACTCAAACTTTCAAAAATAAATAATTCTGGATGTTACATTCTACTCAGATTGTTCTAGGGTTTTTTAGAAGATAATATACACTTTGTTTTTTTTCTGATACATTTTATTCAATTCAATGTCCAAAATGTCCAATGTTTATTTAAGCTGTAGCAAGTACCTTCCTGAATTTCTTCCATTCTTCGAGCGGTCCATGCTCGGGTAGATACTTAACATTGCAGCCATCTGGGGCAAGGCGGCCTGCGACTTTCAGTTCCTCATACTCAGTACGATCGTACTTCGTGAAGCCCCATTTCTTCGATACATAAATCTTTTGACGACCAGGGAACTTGAACTTGGCACGTCGCAGAGCTTCAATGACAGCCGCCTTGTGTCGATCGGAAGAACGCACGCTCATAATGGGCTGACCAATGTGTACTCTGGCCACAGTACCCTGAGGTTTGCCAAAGGCACCTCTCATTCCAGTCTGAAGCCTGAAAACAAATCGCATAATTTTTCGGTGATAATTTATTAGACTATAGAATAAGAACCAAAGTTACAAAAATTGAAAAATTTCAAGTGTAGTATACTTGTAGGAAAGAAATAAGTTTTATTATCTTATGTCACGCCCAGTTACATACCTATCAGCTCCAGCGCACGATAACATTTTGTTGATGCGGATAACATGGAAGGGATGGAGTCTCATACGAATATGAAATTGATCTTTTCCAGCGTTCTTCACCATGTATTTGTTAGCACAAATACGTCCGGCTTCCAAAGCCTCGGAACTTAGCTGTTCATATTCATCCGATACCAAGTGCACGCACAATGGAAAGTCCTCGACGGAAGCTTTCTTTTTTCCAAGATCAAAAATGCGGATCTTCGGGTCTGGCACACCGCGACAGAATCTGGATTTCGGGTACGGCTTATTTTTACAATACCGATAACTAAAAAGAAAAGATTCTCAAAATGTAGTAATACTGTTATGTATTTTAATATCTTTCAACATTTAAATTTCAATATTAAATTTGTATTGTTATTATGTGTAATATTAAAACAGAATTACAATGCGTTTTTATCGTTATGATGTTGCGCAAAATAACGTAATTGCAAATTTGAATCTGAAATATGCCTAAGTAAAAAATCAAACTCCATAAGACATGGAAAACGACATATGGGATAATTTTTCGTATCGAAATACCATATGGTGGACGGAAAAAGATTTTACAAAACTTGCTGACAAGGTATATATACATATATAATTTATAAGGGCGACGAATTAAAAATCGCATTACGTACCACCTCGCTGGTCGGCGTCCCATTTTAACCTGCAAATTAAATTAAGTTCACATAAACAAATGCTGGAAATACATAAATTAACGTATCCGGAATAGTTGTAAGAAACGCAGCATGCAAGAAAACATTTAATGTATATTACGATGTCGGTAGATAATAATGGATAAAGAAATATAATATCTCACCGACTCCAAAACGGAGCTAACCACACGAGGAAAAGAAAATGAAAGACGACAGATTGCCTGGGATTGCCTCAATAACGTGAAGCGTGAAGTTCTTCGTGATTGGTGGTGAAAAGTCTCACGTTAAGCAGGATTGCCAATTTTCGATCACAAAAATTCCCTGCCAACCTGCCATGTTTGGACGATCATCTTTTGAAAATCTGAAGCTGATTGGTGAATCTAAAATATCTACGCGCCAATCGCAAACGATATTCAATGATTGCACCAATCGTATTTTCTAAACATTTTTTTATTAGTGGCGCGTGTTTCGAAATGAATACGTTATACATCCTTCATAATTGTAATTGTAATTATTGGATGAATTAATACTCTAATTTTTACTTCAATTACCTTTCATAAAGTCGCGCACATTAAGGTGGTTCATGCAGTACTTGCTAGTCAAATAGGCAACTATTTTTATTAGTGATAAATAAGTATGATTTTTGTCCGTAAAAATCAGCATATAATTAGATTTATTATTTATAACATCTTTAATGTTATACGACCTCTACGTAATTAAAATATCCTCTTCTAAAAAGGAGATGTGAAGTTTATTGTTGCCGCTTTTCCGCGATGCCGATTGGTTCTCTTGCTGCGCTTACTTCATTTGCAGCTGTCATTGTATATTTTGACAGTTGTGTATAATAGGGTTAATAGTGAAATGTTAAAGATAAATAGCGCGCGCGTAGCGCGCGTCTGTAGTGTCTAGTTGAGACAAAAGTCACATCTTTTACTAGAATTGTGAGCCGTGTGAACATATTGGCTGCATTCGGAGAGGCTGCTATTAGCGCTATTGTATCATTCTATCTTTATCGCTCATTAAATGTAAAACAAGGATAGAATAAGCAAATAGCGCTAATAGCGCGCTCCCCGAATGCAGCCATTATATGTACAACAGCAGCGCGGCAACGAATAAATAATGATGCATGTTAAGGGGATTCTGGAGCCGTAGCCGAACTCGATCGGCGTCGGTAAAGAAGACCGGCGACCTATATCTGTCCTTGTATAGACAAAAATATAGACAAGGATAGCACGCTACATTGCACGCACACATACGCACGATGCATACCGACATTATACTTTTATATTACGCTTCCAAATCTTGATTTGGGGGGTTTATCGATGTTTTTCTTGTTGTGCAATTCGGGGAAACTTGTTTTCGCGTTCGTACCAATGGTATATCTCTTATATGAAATACATCTTGTGACGAGCTGACAGCTCGCCGCAACTCGAGACGCCATATTGGGATAAGAGTAGGATAAGGAAATCTGTACTTCCGTAATTTTTTCTCGTTTTCTATATAAAATCGGAGTTTCCCCGAATCATTAATGTATGTACTGCAATTCTGGAGAAGGATTTTTAATTATGTCAAATTAATACGACGCTACGTGCCGACAAAAAATGCCGGTAAAACAGACGGCTCCAGCATCCCCTTAAAATTATTTGGACATTTTATAACTTCATTGTATTGAAACTTGTATTTATTCAGTATTGCAGATCTTGATGCAACCTAATTTTAATTCTTTTCAGAAATGGACAAATATTTTTATTTCACCCTTTGCTTTATTCGGCGTCCAGAACATGGTAAACGAATTTTTTGAGATATGCGCTGTACTCATCAGCTGACACATGCGACGTTGCCAAGCTGCTGCTAATGCCGCTCGAGTCCAGCCGTCAGTTCCATAATTGTCGATTTAGTCAATCAAAAATTACGTTTTATTAATATATGGTACGGTCAATGAACTCGGGCTTTTATCTAGTATCTTGCAAAATGTTTATTGCATCGTTTCGTCAGTTTTTGGTTCGTTTATCTAGTTTTGAAGTATTGCAATTTTTGCAGCATAAGCGCTTTAACCTCGTTTTTCGGATAAGGGGTCCCTCCACCGCGTTAAATTGGCAAAGTTTACGGACATATATCTCCGGAACCAATCGGTTAAAAAATCCGAAATTTTACAGACACACTCGAGGAACGTTAATCTTTCATTTCATATTAAATTTTCCGGGCTAAGTACATATGACCTAAATGCAAGAACCACCTTAAGGTGCCAATTCATGGGACGCTGAAAAACAGCGTTGAGCGACGTCACGTGACATCACTATGATGTCCAGCGTCAAGAAAGAGAAGTTGGATTTTTCCAACTTCAAGCGTCAAAGCCAAAGCAGCGCGAAGACGCCGAAATTTTGACGCTGTTTTCCTTTTCATGAATTTCAATTGTGGTCATGCGACCTTCTTGCCGCTGAAAATGAGCGTCGAGTGTCAGCATGAAAAGGCACCTTTACAGATTCTCGAAACTTCTTTCAACAAATTTATATTATGTAAGGAAACGACACACAGGAACAAACAACCGCGACGTAAAAAAATGTGCACAAACGTATATGCAATTGTTACATGAAATAATTACATTTATATTAACTATATCTACATGATTGTACATATATTTGTAATGCATTATCAAAGGTTCAGTACACTCCTTGAGATATACTTACAGAATAAATATATTCTAACACATGTCATTTTAGATTTACAAAAAACCTAGACCTCTTTATTTTATAAAGGATAATTCATCCTATAGTAATTATATATTCTTTTTACAAGAGTTATTTAAAAATTTTCATGTTTAACGGGAAGTTTAACGTGTTATGGAAAGACAGTATGCTACAAACGCCATTCTAATCATTAAAAGTGCTGAATAACTTCGCCCATTATTTACTTAACTCGCGAATTTGACAAGTTTTATGTACAGGGTTTCTTTCTCGCATTATATTATAATTTATACTGAGACTCCTGTTCATGAAAATTGACTTAATACACATTCTTATTTCTTAAGAAATACACTGTACAAAAAATACAAGCCTATTACCTAAAAGACCTTAAATATTCCTTATTTTGTTCCTTTGAATTTCATCCGAACACTTTCAAAATCCTTTCCTTAATACGTATTCGCGTTTCATGCGTTTGCGAAACGTTTGAAAAATCTCTATTTTTTTATGCTGTCGTCATAAGTAATCACATCGTTAATCACTGAACATAATATACATATTGAGTTTACAGAGAAACGAAAACGATATCTCTAATTTCTTTTGCACGCGACAAAAGAAATTATTTTTCACTTGTTCCATACACGTCTGAGATTTAAATGAACTCATTCGCGTAAAGAAAAGGAATTTCTTTCGCCGATAACAGCAAAGATGGTAGCACGAAAGTGATTGATAATTATAAAGGTGCTTTACAGACGATATGTCTTGATAAAAGGTAACGCGTGTCATTAGTTTGGCAGTTAAAGATACGCAGTCGTCGCTCAATTGAGCGCGATGCGGTAAAAAAAATCTGTTCAAATTCCTCACCACGCGCTCGACTGCTTATTCGTAATTTATTGTGAGGTAGCTCGAGATCAACAGGTCGTAAAAAAGTTAAGTAATCACATTAGCAAAACCAACTAAATGTAATCGATCCCGAGACAAGAGATTTCGGTTTGGTTGCGTATCACGCTCGTGTACTCGACCATCGAAGTACAAAAAATAATTATCCACGTAAAGCAATCGACGCTGAAACGTGATATATCAGGTAAAAAATATGTTGACATTATTAAAATATCAATTATAATATAATGTAACAATTTTCAACATACGGCGTATGTACATATACTGACAAGGAATGATTCTGAGTTATACTGAAAATAGCACTTCCATATCTGTTAGTGACTGTAATCGCGATAGGTATTAATTTATGTACTGCCGTCATTAATTATGCATATACTCTCCATTTTTCCTTTCTGCGCGACATATTCCTGACTATTTACAACTTTAACGGAGATCTCTATTCGCGCCGCCAGGTCGTACGTTCCCGCGCTGGGCAGCACGGCGTGTAGCTTCATGGTATTACTTGCGTGCGCTTCGACGTCAGAATAAATTGACGAGTGACCAGCGTACTTGTAGTACGTCGAAGCCTGCGGTGAGTACAGTTGTGACTTAATATTCGGAAGATGAGTTTCGCTGCAAAAGAGGATTACACGTATGTATATAGCACGTAATGGTAAAGAAAAAAATTAAGAAGAGCAAAATTACGATGTTAAGCACACTAACAGTAAGTAATACAATACTTTGTATATTATATTATAGATATTTTATCTCTCACCTGCTGGTACCTATCGTACTTATTTTAACATCGACTCGCGCCTCTGAGTGATTTTGCAGATACATTGTCACGGGAACAATGCACAATCGACTTCGCCGAAAATCGTGCGTGACCTGCCTTTGATGACCGAGGGAAAAAGAGATTAGACTTTTCAGATATTCCGCTTCCCATGCGGGGTCCTTAAGCGGGACAGTTACTATATTCGATACGTTCCGGTCCGGGCCGAAGACTTTCAACCGAGCGCCGTATTCGTTACGCTCGGTACGCGGTTCCTTCGGATGTTTATACGTCTTGTTTAAATGCTCGAGCTCGAGGTGATGCTGTCCAACCGCCATTCGGGTGATCACGCCGCTCTCCGTCACGTTGGCGCACCACTTCACAATCAGCGTGGAATTTAATGCCATAATATTCGATATGGAGTTTCGCTCGGCATTATGTTGTGATTGAAACTGTTGCATGTCACTCGCACTTTCATTCACGTCCAGTGGCTGGATGTAACGTCTCTGTACAAAACTGATAAACGGATAACTGTCGATCAGTGTCTTGTCATCTTCGTTAGGAGTTAAGGATACGTCGGAAATGGTTGATTTGCCGTCGGCCTTCTTCTTCTTCAGCTTCAGCATCAGATGGAACACCTCTTGAGGTTGCACTTTTACGCTTGGTGGTAGAACCGAGGAATGAAACGCAGACCACACGGCGCTCTGTAGCGACACTTCGGACAGGATAATCTCGTTTATGGATGGATCGTGAACTTGATTGGTATTCTTAACGGACATGATTAAATTTAACGTCGGCGAGTCATGTTTGAACAGTCCGCTTCTGGCGGCGACCGCGGTAATTTGTATCGAATCCAACACCGTTAATTGCCAGGTGTGCCGGCACAAACGGTGCTTCGAAGCAGCTTTTGATTCGACGCTTTCGTAATAGAAGAGCAGATCTAATCTGTGAGTGCCCTTCACGTGCGGTGCTTGCACCCAAAGTGGCATTTTGTGAGTTTCGCCTACATTTAACACACCGTTCTTGGAGACCGGTAATATCACCTTTGTAACTGATCTACTGCTTTTCCTTGCAATTAAATCTGCAAGCACAATATTATCCTATTTGATAAATTATACAACAATAACAAACACTTTAGACAGAAATACAAAACTATCTTATCTACAGAAAAATAGTGACAAAATAAAGTATATGTCCTAAAGATGCTTACCTTCATTTCCGAATGTATCGATTTCCGTGTTCCCTAACGTGAAAAGTTTGGCATCGGTGGATGCAATATATATGTTCGTCAACGGTGCGTTACCTATGTTCTTTAAAGTGACTTCCACCCTTTGTACTTCGCCGCACAGCATTTCTGGCGACAATTTAGTGAAGAGTATCTGCAAAGAGAAATGCAAATTTTAAATTTTTATGTCGCACGGCATGTAATGTCGTTTCTCGAAGAATGTACCTGCATAAATGCCGCCTTCTCTATCACATTCATCTCCAGCCTATAATCCTTCCCGTACACATTCACGCCGGGTTTCTCTTTGATACCTTTCAGTTTGGGCGGTGTAATCTCAAACAATCTCTTACCGGCGACGATGATGGTCGAGTTTGCGACCGGTGAATCGCTTATCGTCTGTACCGGATTGGATAATTTATAACTTATACCTAAGATCTTCAATTCGCCCACTCTCCTAGGCGTGAGAGACAACACGATATTCTGTTTGCATGCCGGTTGCAACAAAATCGCGTCTATAACGTCCGAATCGACCGGGTTTGAGCCGTCGATCGTTTTTATTTCGTTCGTGATAGTCTCGTTATTGCAAGTGAATGACCACAACAGAGTCACGTCAGACAACGGTAGCGGGACGTGTAGCGGATTGTGCAATTCGATAGAATAATGCACTGGTTCGTCTAGAACCGCGTTAGGTTTTACAGCGTTATTACTTATTCTAGAGTATAGCGCGACGGTCGGCTTAAATATCATGGGCGGAAAACCCTGCGCCTCGGTTATCAACAGTTCCTCCATTTTCGACCATCTCGCGTCATCCGTTTCTTCGGTGAACGTGACGTGACTCGCTGGAATATTGCTTTCGGTTTGTTTGCCCAACGGACCGTACAGCACTTTGATATTGTTATTATCCAATAGCGGCAAAGGCAAAATGGGAAGTCCTGTACAACTCGTACCGTTTTCCTGAAACAGTAACTGCGCACGGCCATAAATAAATAAGCCATCAATATCCATTGTAATTGCCACTTGTGTCGCCGCGTGTTATACTCACGTTATAAGTGTGTAAAAATTCTCGTAAAAACGCCGCCTGTTGCGGAGCGTGCTGTTTACTAGAAGCATTAAGTAACTTTTCAAACGCCTTCACCGCCTCGGAGACTTGTTTCAGGGATGCGGCTTGCCTGCCGATCGTGAAATGGATGTGATCCTCTGCTAAAGACCAGCCCCTTTCATAATACACCTAGTGTCATATGTTATTTATAAAATAACAAAATTTTTTGCAGAGGAAAGTTTCTGGCAAAATGCGACGTATTCACTAGAGACTATCTCTAGAGAAATACGTTTATGCCTACCTGATACGCTTGCTGATAACATCTCAAGGAGTGCTTTCTTTGGCCGGCCTTCGAGAATCTATGTCCAGCCAGAACCGCGTGGAAGGCATATTTGCGCATCATTTTCGGACCGATGAAGCAATAAGCGGCCTGTTCGAGCAGCAAAGCCGAACGTAAATCGGAATCCTCACTGGTCATCCGTATTAACTGCTTCGCGGCTTCTCCGTACAATCCCCGACCCTTCAAACACTCGGCGCTGAGCAGCGTCGCCCTCGTTGCAAACTGAGGCATCTTACATGTGTTCGCATACGTCAATATCGCGTCGTCCATGTACTCGATGGTCTTCCTGTTTGTCTCGCCTTGCATGAAAGCGCTCAAAGCAGCCATTTCAAGAGCGCCCGCGTAATATACCCATGCTTGATCCGCCGCGAAGTCGCGCTTTGCACTGTGATAAGCCTGATAAGCGAGCGAGTAGTGACCGAACATGAAACATAGATCGCCTAAGCGTCGTAATTGTAATTCTGGCGATTCTGTTGTGTAACTAAAACACAAACGTGCGAAGGAATTATGTTAATATAATTAATTTCAAGAAAAGAATCAATGAGAAAAATCCTTTTCTTTAAAGATTCATCGAGACATGATTTTCTCTTACATTACAGCATTTGATGGAGCCGAACCTGGCACACCAGGCTTATTTGTAGTAAACCACCTTTTCGTAGCGCTAAATAGCGATCTACTGACCCTCTTGTTCGAAATTACATCGTTCAATAGGCCAATCTGCTTTTCTACATAAGGCAACAAGCTTCGCAAACAGAATTCCGTTATTAGTGTCCGTAATCTTTCTAGATCTTGGGTGGAAAGACGAGCACCGTGTTGAGCAACTACGTAATTTGGAGAATCCGCCCAGACATTGGTATTTATTGGTGAGTTAGTAACAATGGATTGACCCTTGACATTAGTCGCGGGAATGAAGCCTTTCTCATTCTCTGGACTGAGTGGATGAATTGTAACTGGAACTGCTTCTTGTCCAACTTCTAAATTTGTATTTGTCGACTCGGATATTTCAGATGAGAGACTAATTGTGTCAATTCCGGAAACTAGTTCGGCTAAATCTGGAGATGGCAATGTAACGCAGTTATGCGGCATTAGCGGTGTTCCGGCTTGGCTTGTTCTGCAGTAAAAATTTTTGTTTTTGCAGACTAAACATTTTCGAAATATATTTAAATTATAAGAGCCAAAGAGTTTGCTAATATATTATTTATAATATAATTTATAATTATATAATTATAAATTTTAATATATTGTATAAAAAATGTACTTTTCAGTCTCTGTAGTCAGCTCGCTCGGCATGGCAGATACTCCACCTATATCCGCAGGTGTACGAGGGGAACTATTCTGTTCGCTGCTACCAGCCAATTCTGAATGTTTTGTTAAGAACTGACTCCAAGGGTCAGGCAAATGCGTATTGTCGTCGGAAAAACCAGGCGGTCTCGAATTCATTTGCAATAAAAAGCAATTATTAGCACCATAAATAGTCTTCATGTCTGTAAAAACTGTTTCTGCTCTGAAAAACGGATTTAATGAAAATATATACTTATTTTTAATAATAATAAAAAAAAACTAATCTATTAATTTAAAACGCTTGTCAACATCATAAAGTTGAAATTTGGATTTCTCTCTATCCCTTTTATAATTTCACTTAACTTAATTATAGTACATAATGCAAAAAAATTTATCCAAATTTTAAAGAGAATACATGAACAATAATACTTACTTATTTCTGTCATCCTGAATAGCGTCGTGAACTAAGATGTAATACCTAAGGGCATTATTGTTAAACCATTTAGGCAACTTTCCTGGTATACTTTGATGCAATTGCGCTCCCATAGTCTGAATTCTTTCCAATGGATTGTCCTCCGCTGTGGAAACAACTATCATGCACGCAAGCAGATGCTTTGTAAATTCATGATCAGATGGAAACTGGACGCTCAGAAACGTTTCTCTCCATGCCTCGAACCAAGGAACGGAGACGGGGATATCTAACTCGGTCGAGCTGATGGGCACTGTGGTTGTACGTTCGCACAGAGCAGAACTGACCGCTTCGTTCAACAACTTTTTGGCAAGACTCGGTTCTGGTGGTCGCGCGCTAATGTCTTGTATGGAAAGACGAAGATTTCTAATCGCTATCGTATTGCCTTGAGGATCCTTAAAGTGACCTAAGGGCAATATTAACACAACTTATATATAGATTGTGAAGGATTATAGATTGTGAAGAATATATAGATTGTGAACCTCGAATTTTCAAAGTATCTAATATGTACATACACAGCTTGGATCATAGCTGTCAACGGTGCATAGTGAAAAAATCATTGAGCACATGTGAAAATGAAATCCTCTTTAATGATACACATACAGAGTATACCAAAAGTCAGGCCCTACAGACAATTTTTATAAACTAAATGTTCAAATTGCTTGTTATTTTCTTTCAAACGCGTCTTTATTCGTCACATCATCTTTGAATATTTTTAAGTGTGACAACACTTTTCCCTGATGTAAATGCTAGTGTGATAGTGTCCTTTAGATCATCTCTTGTTGACAATGAGTTGATTGCATGGCATAAGCTACTGTTTTGAGAAAATCCCATGGAAGATAAACCAGAGGGGAGTTTTGGAAACTACGGTGGCCATTCAACGTGGTGGTCTCAATATGATTTTTGGTACACCCTGTACATACAGTTTACACAACAATGCGTGGGTATGCTCGACGGATGGATGACGTAGCTTGGCGCGGCCTCCCGGCTTACCTTCGGTATTTAATTTGCAAAACGGTTGGAGCAGCTCGACGAACGACAGATTGTTCTTCTGGCATGCGGCGTCGGCCGCGGCCGAGCAGACCACGGCGATCTGCGGAGAGAAAGCGTTGCCGATAAACTCCCGCGGGGTTAACTTGCACTGCGCCATGATCCTTGCGCGCGGAGCCGACGAAACATAACCCGCGTAAAGGAACCGCGCTTCTCACGCACGTAGCACCGGACGTCGTAGCGCGCTCACCACCGACTCGCGATCGTCCCACATTCCGCGATCACATCATTCCCGGCCGTCGTTATCTCGCGAGCCGACGTCGTACGTGCCCCGGAACGACAACGCATCCCCGTGCGGTCGCGCCGATAAACATGTCCACCACCGAACAGCTGTTTCTTCCCCTTTTCCAGAACCGAACGTCCGCCGTTCGCCCGGTCCGCCGTGGAGAAGACGACAAGCTAGAATCGCGACCGAACTACAGTACAGAATACTTTTATATGTCATCCACATTTTTAACCAATTATGATAGCCGAAAATCAAGGTGAACATTTCGGTGCGCATGCGCAACCAAAAATCCAACATGGTCATAATTGTAAGGTTAGATTAAACTTCACACAAGATCTGTGAAAGAAATATTAAATTAAAGTGTGGTAATGGATATATTTGCGCTGTAAAAGATTGTAAAAATCTCACAGATAAAATTAAGGGAGTTTAGTTTCTTTAGATCTCCAAAAGATCTTCAAAAGGTAAAATTAATACTAGTTTTATCTTTCTTTTCTTTTTCATAATTTGAATTTTTTGGGCGATGGTGACATTTGTTTGAAATAATTGTTCAGCGAAATACTAGAAAAACTACATTAATAACATCGTTAGTAAATTCTTGATATTTTTTTCCGCAACCGTATGTTTCTTTCGTTTAGAAATATATCTCCTGTGAACTTTTTCTAGTTACAGTTTCTAAAACAGCTTTCCGTAAAGTTCGTTGTAAAAATTTATTTTTATACTGTTCTGAAATAAACTCATGAAAGCTACAATAAATATTGGCAGATTTTGTCCGCTGTTTTCTCTTGAAAATTACATTATAATCTTTATATATTTAATTTTAGGAAATCCACCGTTTCTCCATAAAATAAAAAATATGTACACTTTTAGAATAAAATAGCTCGAAGTATTCGAACCTTCTCACTATTACTACACGGAGAAAATTTTATAGTAAATATTACTATGGTGTCGCACTAGCTGCGGACCATCGAGGAATTTCAAGTTAAAATACTATAATTATTGTTTTAAAAACGATAAAATAACGTAATTTTTACCATAAACATAGTAATTTAACTTAAAATTCCTTGATGGTCCGTAGCTAGTGCGACACCATAGTAATATTTACTATAAAATTTTCTCCGTGTACGTTTACGCGAGCGTTACTTCTGTAGTAACTTACGATAATTCACTCGTTTACGCGGAGTAAATTATCATAAGTTACTACAAAATCCCGTTTACGCGAAGGAATTACGTAAGTTACTACAGAAATAACGCTCGCGTAAACGTAGTATATATCATATTTCTGCTTCCACGCGAGATGAGATGTCATATACTACGTTTACGCAAGCGTTACTTCTGTAGTAACTTACGATAATTCCTTCGCGTAAACGGGATTTTGTAGTAACTTACGATAATTTACTCCGCGTAAACGAGTGATATATCGTAAGTTACTACAGAAGTAAAGCTCGCGTAAACGTAGTAATAGAGAAAACAGGATTAGAAATGTTGACATTATCGACATCGAGGAAGTTCAGCCATCGCTTTAGGATCCCCTTAAACTGGTAATACGGTATACCAGAGATTTTTTTTGCCATTTTTTGTCTGGTCACAACCAATAAAGTGTAAACAATTTAACAGGTTCGTTCACGGATCAACTATACTTACATATAATACACGATAATAAGGAGATAAACACCACTTACCTGAAAGTATATATATATATATATTCTGGCCTCTAAATTTGAAATTAACGAAGATTGTATGATCTTGACGAATGTATTAATATAAATTTTTATAATTATATATTCTTAAATGTATGTAAATTTTATTTATATTAATTTCTATTATGTTACACATAATATATATATATATATATATATATATATATATACATATAATGATTTATTTTTGTAAAGTATATTGTTATTATTTTTACTATTTTGTTTATTATATTTCATAAATAATAAAATATAATTATAAATAAGTCTAAAATATTTATTCTTTAATTTCTGGTATATCTTTACCTACTTATAAGGTGTTAAGATTTTACTTTTAATATTTTAAATTTTACAATATTTACATTTTCAAACATGGCGCTTTATCCAACCAAGTACATGGCGGTATGTATCACGTAATTGGTAATCCACAACATCAATAAAGGAGCCGACATTTACTGTCATAATTGGTTAAACCGTGATTTTTTAGTGCAATGTAAGATATCATAAATCAATCACAATACGGGCAGCTGACGCGATTTTACAAAATGCTGCTTCAATTTTTACGGCCTTGTGTACGGAGCTGCAGGTGAGAGCCTCATCTTCCCCCTTATCTCGCAGAAAAATCGATAAACGTTCTCTATCGCGTGACGTCACACGGCCTAAACGCACATATACATATATATCTCACGATACTTGTTGATCTTATCCGGCAGTGTCCGACAGGCGACAGCAGGCGACAGGTATTATTTTACAACAGTTGCACAGGGGGTGAGGGTGAGTACGTGCGATAGACGGCTTGTTGCGTTTGTTGAAAGCCCCTCTTGTACGTATATGCATATCGTTTCGCGATAACAATTATCGCCGATAAGCGCCTGATCTAGTTCGAGAGATAAAAAGTGACAGCTGTCATTCGAGTAAATTCCGTATCAGCCTGCGTGCGACGAAACATATACACTGTCATCTAATAACGTTGCTTACTTCGCACATGAAACGTCTCTTATTCCTTTGTACACACTGCAATTCGCACATATGGAATTCGTATGGAATTAAACGTGAAAATTGCTCCGTTTTGTTAATATTTTAGTCGATACCTTTAAATGCGTAATCATCACATTTTTCCAGAATGGCGTTCGTATGCATTTTGTTTTTATTTTTTTTATTTTTTTTTGTAAAAGACCTATCAACCGCTTGTCTTCTGTCTTTCGTCTCACCTGTTGCTCCTACAAAGTCCCACCGTCGCATTATAACATCTGCATGAAAAGAAATTCGTCATTATTATTTTCATTTGGATTTTACGCACAATGTCGAATTATCCCTACGAATATGTAAGATGCTTAGGTATGTCTGCAGCAGCTAAGAATTTGATAAATTTTATTTAATCATGTAAAGCCCTTATAGAATTAACTTCATGTTTTTCTCCTTTTGAGATTTACTTTGTATATTATTTCCTGTACACATATGTTATGTTTATTAATATTCATCAATGTTTGTTATATTTATTAACATTTATCTGTCATACGATAAGACGTGAAAGCGTTTTTTAGATATGGAGCAAATAAGAGAATCACCACAAACGGAATCTCATTCTCTGGAAGGCTTCATTCCCCTTCTCAGTATTACTGAGGGATGCGGCGCGCTTCTCGTAATCTTGGTGATTGTGTGGACAAGCTACTTTAGAAATGGTTTCTCATGGAGATCTAATCCAGGGCTCGAATTTAATTGGCATCCTTTGTTAATGACCATAGGACTCGTGTTCCTGTATGCTAATGGTATGTGTAAAAGTAGCTTCCTACATCGTATGGTCGCATACGATTTACGAGTTTTCTGTTTTCTGCTTACAGCTATGCTCCTCTATAGGACGCAAAGAAACGTTCGCAAACGTCGACTAAAGTTGACTCACGCGGGAATGATGTTATTTATTGTATTGTTAGTGGTGATCGCTCTAGTAGCCGTCTTTGACAGCCACAATCTAGCTTCGCCTCCTATACCGAACATGTATTCGCTACACAGCTGGGTCGGGCTGACCACCGTAATATTATTCTGCTGTCAGGTAAATATACGGAACTTGCCTGATAATTCGGAGATACGTGTCAACGCTCTGTTTTACAGTGGGTTGCTGGATGCGTCTCGTTTCTCTTTCCTGGATTGCAATCTCCATTACGAGCCTCTTACATGCCAATGCACGTATACTTCGGCGTAGCAGCTTTTGTGAGCGCGATTGCCTCGTGTTTGTTGGGACTCAACGAGAAAGCGATCTACGTATTGCAGTTAGTAGCCGGTAGATTGTTCAGGAAAATAACGAGTGATTGAAAGATACATTTTTCTGCGCTCGAAATTTCAGGAATAAATATTCAGCCTTCGTGAGTGAAGGAATGCTGATAAACTTCATAGGATTGCTGCTCATAGCATTTGGAGGCTTATCCACATACTTGGTAACGCAGGAACGTTACCGACGTTTGCCGAGGCCGGAGGATGAGGTCCTGTTATCCGGCTAATGTTACGAATTGCGATGTCGCCCGTTTCGCTTCTTGATGTGAAAATATCCGGCTGTTGTTCCAAACTTAATAAGTACTTACAAGTTTCTCGCTGTAAGTTTTTCTTATATTAACTTTATGAATAAGGCTGATCCAATCGATTGCACATATGGAAAAGGGATAACAAGCTATAGTATTTTATCGATCTTTTTTTTTTATTATATTCTAGTCTGAATATATAGTTATCGTTTTTTAAATATTTTCTTGATACATAAAATATATATCTATGTAAAATATATGTTTATATATTTAATATTTATACATTAATTCAGAAGCAATCGTATTTTTCTGGAAACAATGGTGCTATGTGTACACAGTAATGTGTAATATATGATTGTTACGCACACACACGCAAATATAAATATACAATTCGCAGCTGATATTTTTAAATAATTTTATTAACACTCGATAATTGAAATGTAATATATATGCATATATATAAATATGTAATACCAATGTATACATATGAGATCTCGTCATAAAGTAACTGTAATTTGTGAAAATGATTGTCTGTGTTAAAAAAAAGCAAAGATTATATAGTAGAAAGTGAGTAATTATTTACAATTCATATATGTAGATTCCTGTATATCTTATAAGGGAAGTACAATGTGTTGTTGCGCAAATGAAATTCTAATCTAGCATTCAAAATAACATAACAAAATATGATTACCACTAAATTTTAAGGTGCTACGAACTATTATAGCCAGAAGATACAGGTCTTCAAAGATAGATTGGAAGTACAATAGGATACGAAGCAAACACATGAATTTTCATAAGCAAAGGCTGATTTCACATAGGATATGCATTAGAATGATATGCAATATTGCGTTAACCAGATAAAGGTAATAATTTATCTATTCCTTTGTGAGGCTCGTTAGCGAACCAGGATGCGTAACGTCAGCTTCACTATACTCCCCCTCTCGTCCACATAGCAGTTG
This sequence comes from Temnothorax curvispinosus, assembly GCF_003070985.1. Taxonomy (NCBI): domain Eukaryota; kingdom Metazoa; phylum Arthropoda; class Insecta; order Hymenoptera; family Formicidae; genus Temnothorax; species Temnothorax curvispinosus. Next base: position 471,765 of record NW_020213430.1, on the reverse strand, counting down.
ACAGTTTTGCTAGGCACCTCTTTATCCATCATCTTTAATCCAAATAAAATAGTATTCAGATTGTAAATGGATTGTAAACGATAACACATCATACTCTTCCTCTTCCATTGTTAGATTTGGAGGTTAAAAAGCACCAGTCACTCGTTTATCTATCACGCTCTCCAAGGGCAGCTCTTGCCTTCTTTTGTCTCGTCGAATTATTATTATTCCTTGGAGAACAAACTAAGATAGAGGTTTGTTCGCTTCGACCAGTTCGACCCTTTCTCTAAATCGTAATTTCATTCACGGAGCGTAAACAAAAGCGGAGTGGAACGACACCCACGCCGCCCCCTTCAGATATTTTCGCCTTCTAGTACTGCACTTCCGAGCCAATCGGCGGTCCGCACTGTCCGCAGTAGCAACACAAAAAAAAAATAAAAAAAAAAAAAGGAAAGTGACAAAAACTCGCGCCGTCGTATCGCGCGGTATAGCGGTATACGCGCGCATATTCGCATATATCGTCGCGGCCCATTTTAGTCGCGGTAGATCGCGATGGAACACGCCCATTCCGCGCTTATGCAATCGTAAATATCGCCGCGAAATCGACGCGTTTTTATGGGCACCGCGTTTTCAATTAGCTTCACGTACGAGTGTATCCCTTCCGCGCGTCGCGGACGAAGATTATCGCGTCCGATTATCGGAGCGAGTTGACAGCTCGACGCTCGGACGTTCGGATCGTTTCCATCTGTCTCTCATTTCTTGCGGCGGGAAGCGAACTCGGCACGGACGCTTAACGGTGCGATAAAAAGTAATAAATCATTCGATGGTTAATCAAAGACCTATGGTGCAGGCCAAGTATGAATTGCTAACCAAACGACAGTGAGTATCGAAAACGAAAGCTGCTCGAGAGGCAAATGTATCGTCCTTCGGAGCTTTTTTATCATTAAATTTATAATTATATGTATACGCGAGAAGGGGAAGGGCAGCAGGGCGGAGAGGGGGACGGGGGAGAGGGATCAGGGAAATTTGTATCGATTTTTCACGCTACGACAAACAATACACGTCATCGCTGGCTTTTGAACTTTCCCCTCTCTCATCGCGTAGGATTGCATGCTTTGTCGTTGTTCGCATAAATGCAACGTTCTAGACCGACAGGTCTCCCCACACATGTCGTCTCTTGTACGTCTGCACAGCGATCTGAAAATCGGGCATTCCTTTCAGAACGCGCTGGAGAACACAAGTCGTCTGCCTCATTTTGTCATTCCTGTTCGTTGCGGTGCTGTTTGTCACGCGCGCCTGGTTCGGCATACTCCTGCTGAAGACATCGCGAGCCGACAGATTCGTCGAGGAACACATTGACGATGCCAAGATTGCTACGTGGCTACGTCGGGCTCGGATGTACGCCGAGTCGGCGAAGGAGAATCAGAATGCGGACAGGAACACAAGTTTCGGCACATCGGAGCAATACCACCACGATACAACCAGGTGAGAAACTCTCCGATCGAACGTAATTTTATCTATCTTAGACTCGTTTGGACACCACCAAGGGAAATATATTGAAGAAAGTATATAGAGAGAGGTTGGCGAAATAAGTAGAGGAGAGAAAGGATAGATTGGAGATTAGAATAGAAAGATGGGCCAAAGCAGAGAGTGCAATGCGATAATTATAATCAAAGAATGGTTAAGGAAACATTGTAAACCGAACCCACTTCTTGGCTATGTAGCTGGAGTTAATAAATTGTTATAATCTACCTCAAACTCTTGTATGTATGTACCTAGTAAGTGTTAATAGTATGTCAGTCGTTTTACCAACAGATTCAGAATACTCTGCATTAAATTCTGTTTATTGTCATCAAACTTTTGGTTAGCTCTGTAAGCAGAGTTTGCTGACGATCTGACGGCAGAAATCTAGCAGAATCGTTAAACTATTTAAATGGAATGTATTATTTAAATAGCTACGAGATCTCGTTCGATTTCAGCAGTCAATTGGTTATAATATTTTGCTAACAGATTTTTGTTGTATTTCTATTGGTATTCTGTTGACAAAATTTGTAACAGATTATGCACAATCTGTTTTTGGCATATTTGGCTATCCAGCATGGATGCGTGTCTTATTTGAAAATCTATTCTCTGTTTAGCCAGGTCCTCGTATGCTACTATACAATACCGGGGGACCTGAACACGTCGTGGGAGCTCAGTCCGTCGCACATTGACCCTCATATTTGTACGCATATTATCGTGGGTTTTGCGGGCGTGGTGAACAGTACGCTCGACATAGGTAACAATGCGTGGGTGTACGAGCGAGTAGTCGCTCTAAAAAATCTCAAACCAAACTTGAAGGTCATGATTAGTGCCGGCGGATACAATGAGCTCCACGATGGTTTCTCCGAGATGGTGAAAAATCACGCAAATAGAAAAAAGTACGTTTATGTGGCTTTCCATTCCTGTACATGATATACATTTAGGATACGCAAGTATCGTTAATGTCCCTATGTCCAGGTTTATCCAATCAGTATTAAATGTAACTAAGACTTTCCGCTTGGACGGCTTTGACGTTGACTGGGAGTTTCCAGCCTGGTTAGGAGCGGACGATCGCGAAAGGATACGCTTTGTGCAGCTGTTAGAAGAATTACGAAAGGAATTTGATCATAGCGGACAAAAGTTAATTTTAACTGTAGCGGTTGCAGCACCACAGGCCATTGTAGATCAGAGTTACAGTATTCCTGAAATGGCAGAGTATGTGTCGGATTAAAAAATGCGATAATTTATAAGATACTTGGAAAAAAAAATGTAAATCATCATCTTTTTCAGGCACGTCGACTTTATAAACCTTATGTCGTACGATTATCACTTTTATGTTTGGTACTTCCCAGTGACAGATCTGAACGCCCCGCTCTTTCCTCGTTGCTCAGAGACAGGCTATTTGTCCACATTAAATGTGAATTTCTCTGCTCAATACTGGATGGCGAAGGGAATGCCGCGAGAGAAGATTGTCGTCGGCATACCGGCTTATGGCCACTCCTACAAACTGGACAATCCATTGAATCATAATTTACAAGCACCAGCCAACGGATTCGGAAAGCTTGGCGTAAAGGGTTTCGTGTCTTATCCTACGGTTTGTCAATTTCTTAAATCCGGAGCTACGAGCGTCTTTAATAAGGAGAGCCGTGTACCATATACGTTTAAAGGCAGAGAATGGATATCTTATGACAATGAGGAGAGCGTTCATTACAAGGTAACGCGTTTTACCTTGCTAATATAAAATCGAGCAGATTTGTAAAAATCTGTAATGTACAAACATACAATGATATAAGCTCAGTTGAAACGTTTGTGTTGCAGAGTACATGGATTCGTACCAATGGCTTTAAGGGAGCCATGATACTATCTTTAAATGTTGACGATTGGAACGGCACTTGCTACGGTGCAAACGAAACGTTTCCTTTGACACGTACCATCTCGAAAGTATTATTTAAGGAGTCGGACAAGTAACAAGATGTCAAATGTCAATAGAAATACTTTAAATACGCGCAATCAATGAATCTAACTATTCCGAAAGCTTAAAGCTTACATTGAAATGATCCATTCCATTACATTCCTATTTAATGTATTACTTGATATATATACTCTACCTCAGTTGCTCAAAAATTGTTTTATACAAATAAGTTGCGGAAGTATTTTAATCACCTAGTATTATATGCTGACTAATAGGGCATAGCACTTGTACCTGGTTGAGTCAAATCAAAAATATTTAAACGCGAAAATATTTATTTATACGCGTTAAATTGTATATTATGTAAAGATACATATGGCGTTTGCTACGTGGCTATTATTTCCGTATGTTTTACAAGCAAATAATATCCGAAATAATTTTAAAGTACTCTGTATATAAAATAATTTCGAAAAGAGATATTAATATAATCATTAATGAAAATTCTAATCGATTCGAAAATGCTATATTATCCAGAATTGTAAGCATATATAAGCGTCATCTGTTTTCAGAGTAGATTTTTAATTCGCGTCAACGTCAGTTTTACTTTTTTAAGTACGTGTAGATAAGATAATTATTGTTATAAGTATTTAAGACATGTTAACTGATCTCATTATAACAATATCACGAAGTATAAAATATATGAAACTGTTTTGCCCGAAATTTATTTTTTTATAACAATATACATTCCTCTTATGAATACTTACATTGATAATTACATTTATCACACATTATGTGTACCTTTATTATTTGATTATGGTAATATATCCAAGTAAAACTTCTCATCTAATATCCATGTAGTTATAGTATTTAATAACGAAAGAGAGTAACGAGCTGATTTATAAATGATACCATCTTTAGTGAAATTTACGATACCAGGATAGATGAGAGGGTTATAAACAGTCGAAATAAATTAGCTTTTTCATTATGACACATTTTATAGTGTATTCGGATAATTTATTGCATTTACATCCAAAGATATTTACGATTCGATGAACGATAAAAAAAAAAAAAAATAGAAAGATGTTGAGAATTCACTATCAACAGTGTTATTTCCATGATTCCATACCTATAAAATCACACGCATGTGTGAAAACAAAGTTTTTAAACACAATTTCTTCAGTACTGTAACTCAGATACGACACAACTTTCTCTTGAGATGTATGTAACGGTATTTAACGATCCTAACGTCCTTAATGTCCTTAACGGCAGTACATGCACTGCCTGGAACCTCGTCTCAGGATTTACCACCGAAACCGCCCATTAAATTTCCCAATCCACCTGCAGCACCCTGTTGTAACTGTTTCATTATATTTTGCAACCCTGGCATACCACCTAAAATAATCACGATAAAAAGTATTGATTACAGAAAAATCTACGGTCAAATTGTAAAGTTGGAGATAAATTAAAAAATAATCTAGAAAGCATCACAATATAAACGAAATGTACCTTCTATATTTTTAGAATACTATAAAAAATGACTTAACTCTAGTAACAAAATACAAAAATTTATGAAGAATGTGCACATAAAAGAACGTTTTTTAACTTATGTTAAAATAAGAATTCAATCTGTATAAAATTGCTTACCCATTTGATGTAATACACGCGGATCCATCATTTTAGCCATTTGATGATTCAGTTTCGCCATTTGTGTAGGATTAACGTTTTTCGCCATATCTCCCGCTTTGAACAAACCTTTTATGCCACCCATCTTCTTAACGACTGCTGCGAATTTTGTATACTGCGTAATTAAATCTTTGACCTCTTTCTCTGTTACGCCAGAACCCCTTGCCACTCTCACTATCCTTCCAGGTTGTTTGCTGAATAACTTGGCTCCATCTCTACTATCCAGCTCTGAAATAAAGACACAATGTAATAAATGTTGCTAAGAAATTAAATAAATTGTCACAAGGAACAATATAAAGGAAGGATATTAAATAACTAACCTGAGTCATTCATACTGTCCATAATAGTCATGAGTCGTTTTAATCTTGCCATTGATTCTTGCTCTGTCCCTTTCGACATGAAATCTTGGCTAAATCCAGGGATCATACCCTACACACAATAAAACTTTAGAATTAATCATAAAATGAATTACAATTCTATTTTTATAGCAAATACAAACGTTATAAATCTTATTTTATAAAGTTTATTAGAAAAATACATGCAAGTGTTAATTTTTCATATTATTTACCATTAATTGTGAAAATGGTCCCATCTTCATAATATTTTGAAATTGTTCATACATGTCTCGTAAGGTGAATTGACCATGTTTGATTTTTTCAAGTAATTCTTCGTTATCGTCTAGATTAAGTTCGTTCACTTTGTCAATAAGACCTTCAATGTCTCCCATACCCAATAACTTGCTAATAAATGGTTTTGTTTTAAACGGTTCTAGATCGTCTATATGTTCTCCTGTACCAACAAATATTACAGGACTTTGTGTCGCTGCAACACTGAAGAGAATCTAATATTACATATACACACACATATGTATAAAATAAGCAATGACTTAGTTAATAAGTTTTCTTATACACATATGTATATATATATATATACATATATATACATATATATATATATATACATACATATATATATATAAAAGAAAAATTATTAACTAAGTCATTGCTTATTTTAGAAGTAAAAATTAACATTTATAATGAAATAACTTCATACTGTTTTAATTTGCATAAACATATTGCAAAAAAATATATAAAATTATTAAGCTAAGAACTAAAAAAGAAAACTTACGCAGAAAGTGCTCCACCGCCTTTAGCGTGGCCGTCCAATTTTGTAATTATGATAGAACCGACGTTAACGCGTTCTTTAAAAGCTTTTGCCTGCGCTTCGCACGCCTGACCTATCGTTGCGTCCATTACAAAGATAATATTGTCTGGTTGCTGCAACATGTGAAGACTTAGCGTTAAAAAATTGACATTTTTTTCTACGCATATACATAAAAGCGCTATAATTTTACCACAGCATTCGCGACTTGCAACATTTCCTCGAACAATGATTCTTCCTGTTTATGCCTCCCACTTGTATCTACAATAATGATCTCATATCCTTCTTTCTTGAACATATCGACACCATCCTGTGCAATTGCTACAGGATCTACTTCTGTATAACTAAATTTAAAAATTGTTTGGTTAACATATCATGAAAAACATATTAAACAGCAGCATAATATCGCAAGTGTAAACATTTTCCTTCATTTACCTTCCGTAAAATGGTATTCTAGCCTTTGTGGCGTTCTGCTTTATCTGATCGTACGCACCGGCACGAAAAGTATCGGCGCATACTAAGCACGCCTTCCAATTTTTCTTAAGGTAATGATACGCGAGTTTGGTACAAGTTGTTGTTTTACCGGAACCTTGCAAACCGACAAACATAATCACGTTAGGACGGCCTTTTACTGGTTGATAAGCTTTGACACCAGGATCGATCAACTGAAAAAAATGATGGATTAGCTATATTCTTAAATATTAAGAGCTGTATCTTCAGTACTATTCCAAACCTGTTTACACATCGTTATCTGATAAAAATTCAAGATGACAGACTAACCTTTACGAGTTCTTTGAAAACTGCACTCTGTATCATCCTCCTTTTATTAAGACCACCAGCCATATCTTCAAAATCGATAACTTGGCGTACATTTTCACGTAATTTTTTTACTAATCTAATATTTACATCAGCTTCGAGTAACGCTGCACATATCTCCTTCAGCATAGAATTTAAAACCTGTTGAGACAGAAGTGTTCATCAATAAAGGTGATATGGCACAAATCTAACCAGTTATATTAAAACAGAATGCACAATATGATGTCAAAAACAATAAATGTGTAATGTAGGAAACTCAAAGAATTCCAACAAAAAGAATTTTTTCTGAAAAAATCAATAAAGAGATAATTTTCTAAAACTCATTGCGCATCATCTGTCAATTGTTAACACATGATACCTGTTTTTTTTTTTAGTTGAATTTCTTACACAGCTCACCTTTCCTCATTTTCTTTTCACATTGAAAAGAAAAAGGAAAAAAAGATAAACCGTGTAAAAAGTTCAGTTAAAAAGAACAGGCCTACGGTATTGTCGTGATTTCGGACAAATTAGAAATTCAAGCCGCGGCGTAAACATAAGTTTGACACGTACAACGAGATTGTTGAAAATAAATGGAAATTTCGAGAAGTGCAATGCGAAAATGAAAGAAACGATGCCGAGTATGGAACAGAAGAAGTCGCGACACCCCGGTTTTTTGTTTATAAATTACCCTCGCAGGAATCGGTCCCACGCGTATCGCGGGTGAACCGATAAACAAACACTCACCTCCTCGTTGATGACGGTCGCATTGCTGAGCGACCGCAGAGCGGACGTAATCTTACGCCCGAGGTCCGCCAAAACCATGTTTGGACGTTTTTATTACGTGTCCGGCAGCAGAAAAATTATGTATCCCGATTAGCGGTTAGGATATTAACGTATAAAATCTGTCATCATGTCCCGAATTGGCCAACACGGCATGACGACACATCCGGTCGCGAGAGAGCGATCACGCGAAAGAACGACGTTCCAGGTCGGTCGTGTGGCGCGAGTGCTTACGGCCGCGACCGATATCTCCCACTCGCACGTCGTCCCGTCAGAAAACACGCTCGGCTTGTTTATACATGATGAACGAGGAGGCTCCGTACGTGGCCGCCGTCCATATCGATTGGAACGTGCACTCGTATGTATACACTCGACGCAATCTATATATGCTTCACGTCTGAAGTCACTTCCGGAGTCCGGAGTCCGGAGTTCCGGATCTCTGTGTGTGCGGTGTGTGCTAAAGGTTAATAAGGGCCGGTCTACAATTGGCGCCTTGAGCAGACACAACTACTGTTGCACAACTGTTAAGTTCATTTTATCATCACTCTGCGTTAATTGGTTGGTTCTAAAAGTAATGCGGGGTCTACAATGAGAGTCGCAAAGTCGTGAGTCGCAAGAATTGACCAATCACAATCGAATTTGAGGAGAATAATAACGTAACGTGAATCAACGCACAAGAAACGTATCGGTTAGAGCCTCTGCACAAGCTCTCGTATGGTAACGTAAGGCTCGGTTTACAAATTGGTTGGGTGTTGTAAGTCGTAAGTCGTAAGAATTGACCAATCACAGTCGCTTATTCTCCTCAAATTCAATTCTGATTGGTCAATTCTTACGACTCACGACTTTACGACTCGCATTGTAGACCTAGCATTACAGTCGAATTTGAGGAGAATAATCGACTGCGATTGGTCAATTTCTTACGACTTACGACTCGCATAAGGCCGGATCTACATTGGTCGTATCGTAGCATAAATCGTAAGACCGGAAGAAATTGACTAATCACAGTCGATTATTCTTCTCAAATTTGACTGTAATTAGTCAATTTATTACGAATCATCGTACGATACGACCAATGTAAAACTAAGAGACTGGCCATAATAAGAAGACCACATTTTATTGGTCCAGCATTTTTCGTCAACTCCCGCCCGTATTCAATTGTCAATTATTCTATTACTTACTTTAAATGTAAATAATATTAGATGATAAATATTATAGAAATATTAAAAACTAGTTTTTTTTATATCAATCTAAATAATTTATGTTAAAATAATTTTGTTTGCAGTTTATCACTGAAATATATAAACTGGAACGAGCGCTGGGCCTGCCTATGGGATATGAGAGAGAGCATGTCAAGGTGTCTCGAGCAGCGCTCTATCCTTATCTGGTCTTCTTGATCGGCCTGTACTTTATCTCCACTCCATCCTCCCTACTCTTAACTACGCTGTAGGCTGGACAAGGAGAAGAGAGGAACTTGGAACTTCTCTCTCATATCGCTCACTTACCCGCGTCTACCTTGGATTTATATAGCAGCACTCATTCCAGTTAGAGATTCTAATGTAATGTTCCTGCACACGGAACGCGGTAATGGCTTTTGAACCGGCTATGTAATGCAGGAGTAACACGTAATAAAACTCAAATATATTTGACAATTATTTCGCAATTTTTTGTAAATATTCCGCTAAGATGATTCATCATAACGTTGCTGCCTTGTTGAAATACTATTTAGGAATAAATTGGTGTACATTTTTATCAATATTTGCACAAAAATCGAAATTTGTACTAGTATCGTTGCAAAGATTGAGACATAGTTGTAGCATTCCCAATTTCATCCAGATTTCGTCATATAATTTTATAAATCTTTTCCTATCGGAGCTGTCGAGCATAAACAGTTACAAATAAACAAAGTTTTACATACCTTTCAAAAGTTTGAAGCTCGACAAAAGAGAAAGATTTCTTAATCTAACAGTGAATCTAGCTCTTATTGAAATGCTGATATACTAGTGAATCGCTCTTACTGCTTACAGAGCAACCTATTAAATAAGTTCCAGCTATCACTTCTAAAGTGCAGCTAAGTATCCTTAAGGCTCTCCCACGGTCATGTGAGATGTCAGAGGCAAGAAATGACACCCTGAGAATTCTTGCATGCCATTTTCAAATAAAAAAATATTTGGATAAAAAAGCACTTCAGATCGCTTTAGTACACTTATAAAATTGTTCAAAAACTATCCTTTTCCTTTGACAGTTAATTAATAAACAGCTATAAAATGAATATGATACAAAGCCTAGGCATGCGCCTGTGCATAAGCTTGTAAGACTAGGCTTCGTATCACATTCATTTTATGGCTGTTTATTAAACTGTCAAGGGAAAAGGATAGTTTTCGGACAATTTTATAAGTGTACTAAAGCGATCTAAAGTGTTTTACTCTAGTTTCGATACTTAACTGAAACATACAGAAAACAGAAATTTTCAACAAATGCTAAAATATCACTATAAGAAGTCAAAATATCGCAAATAAAAGTTATCTTATCTCTTCGATTAGAAGATTAGAAATATGAGAAAATAAAAATGTATTAAATGTAAAAATGTATAATAGATATATGTATAAAGCTGTAATACAATAAATTTATTTATAATTATTCTTAATTCCAGTGGAGTATGTTAAAATCTTAGGTTTATTCACATTGCTTGTATACAGAGGAACTTAAGATTTACGGTTTCTCGATATAATTTTGTTACAAAAGAGACCACATTATGTTTAATTAATCGGGTAGAGTTAGTCTATGTTACACTTTTTAATGATTCTATAATCAATATACTGGAGATAAAGTCACTTTGTTCTTTTAAAACAACGCAACGTAGCAATAATATATATGTATATATATATACATGCCATATATTATATGTTGAAAATGAGGTACAGGCCTTTGACTTTGCAGAAATAACATAATGTCGAATGTATAGTGAAATCTTATTTCATACCTAGATGGACGTGGCAGTTGAAAGAGACATGCATGTAAATTTGGTTCTTCCCAGAATCGGATGCCGACGTGCGTACGACTTCAATTTTTTACTGCTAAAGTGCCATTTCCAGGTGCTACTGACATTTCACCTCCTTGCGTGCTGTCGCGTTGAGGACTCTATCGTAAAAAAAAAAACTAAGTAGAATATTTTAAGTAGATACCTTTAAATATAAAAGCAAACGACATATCTCTTGATGAAGTTTATACAGTTCATACTTCATATATATGTAACGATGAACAAATGTAATCGCAAGAAAGCTTTTCCAGTTGTAATTTACCTTTACGTGAATTTGCTGTTTCAACATCGCGGCTCGTAAGATCAACATACGGGTACGCCTCTGATAATCCTTTCCAACGCTCATAGACTTTTCAAAGGTGGTGCTACGCTGATCGACGTCCTTTGCATACAAAATCTGCAACAATTGTATCAATTGTGCATAGTTATATATATATATATATATATATATATTTTATAATTGGTTTATATATATAAATATACATATATACATATATATATATACTCTTATTTTATAAATTTATATGTTCCACAAAAAAATATATATACATATAAGTAAATCAAATGAACAGTCCTCACCTTATTGTGCGAATCTATACGAGCCTGAATCTGACCGTCAAGAATAAGTTGCATGAGCTCGTCTTCCAATTCAGATACAGTTCTATTGAATGCGGTTGCCATTCGTCTCATGTCCGCGCTCAGATAAGGACTAAAGTATTGTATCAAGGCTCTATTTCGAATTTGCGTATACAATAAGTTCACGTGAGGTGCTATGTACATGTCCAAGAGAATATTATCCTTTATCTCATCGAGCAGCTTCAAACAGGATGCGTATTTTGATTCGTAAAATTTGAAAATTATATCTCGAAGTTGAGGTTCTAATTCTAGAAATAATTTGAAGGAACTACTAAATATAACTTGTTTCTGCAATTCGTGTCTGTCGAAAGTGGCTAAAGCACAAAGTCCTCCGTAAAGAGCCACGTTTCCAGGAGACAACAGCTCGGGGCAGTCGCAGTGATCTAAGGACGCTTGTAAAAAATGTTTTGCGGCCATTTTATACTTTCTTGTTGCCAATTCCGCCAAGCCCGCTGCCACTTTTAACTTCGTGACTATCGCCTGGTTGTTTTCTTTACCGTGCAGTTCTGGAAAGTCTGGTGTGCTTTCAGCCTTGGTGACATAACTAAGTACATGAGACCAGTTTTGTAGATAAACGGAAACTTTGATTACATTCAAACACATGTTCACAACGTGCTTGCCGCTAGTGCAGTAATCCCGCGCTCTGGAGTAACATTTTAAAGCGTGAACAAGGTCACCACAATTCAAATAATGATCTCCCAAATCGTCATGACCTCTTCGTATGCTCTCCTTGATAGAGTTGCTCTTGTAATTTTTTAGATCGGTATCAAACTTCTCTAATTTAAGAGCGGCTTTCTTAGCCCGAGTCTCTACCCATGTCTGATCCATCGTTGGCATATCCTGAGAGGTTGACTGCGCCGCTATGTCTGGCAATCCAGAGGTATAACCCATAGCTTCCACAAGCTTTTTATGCAGCGTTATGTAAAGTCCAACATTGTACGTGGTCATCACATAAGTAATTGCCATCTTCAACGCTTCTATTCGTAACGACGGACAATGATCAGCGATGTATATAAGCCTATTTAGTTTTGCAAGCCCGGTATAGCTATTGGCATATACTTCCAAGTCCTAATAAAAAGAAAACGTAATGTATGAGTAAGATTGAATGGAACAAGACTAAATTCCCACGCTTAACAAATATAAAATAATTTTCTAGATTGAATCAATCTTCATACGTACAAGCGTCGGGTTTTCTACTATATACGGTTCTTCCTCAGCATTATCATTATCCTCTGTAGGAGCATCAACCTGCATTGGCTCCACGACATTTTGCTGTAGAAAAGATACAAGGAAAAATATCATTCGGCTCTACGTTCTGCGGGAGTATTTCAATCGAGAGGGATCACAAAGCGACAAAGAGATGCGAACGAACGTTCACTCGGGATAACCTCACGACAGTTTTTTTTTCCGTCGTCGCGCAATGATTCCGAGAAAAAATCGCCCGCGCTTGATCTCAACCAGAATAATTACCTGCACGTCGTGAACTTGCAACGGCATTATTAGCCTTATTCGTTATATTGACACGGTAACTCGTCGCGTAGCTATCGCGATAGAAACCAGGACTACCGCTCGTGAGGAAGAGCGAGATCCCCGCGTATACCATGTATAAATTAAATACATGCGCACGCACATAACACGCACACGCGGAGCGCAAGGCCGACGCGCACCGGTACGAAAGAGCAGCCATATCATCGAAATTACGAAGCCGGTCACTCGCGATCTCTCGCGGCGGATATCCAAATTACACGGTAGAAAAAAGGCTGATTTATAGAGACCTCAACAAATTATAATGCCGGAC